>NW_012121265.1:3425714-3440584 GCF_000951035.1 Colobus angolensis palliatus
CGCCTCCCGGGTTCACGCCATTCTCCTGCCTCAGCCTCCTGAGTAGCTGGGACTACAGGCGCCCGCCACCGCACCCGGCTAATTTTTTTGTATTTTTAGTAGAGACAGGGTTTCACTGTGTTAGTCAGGATGCTCTCGATCTCCTGATCTTGTGATCCGCCCATCTCGGCCTCCCAAAGTGCTGGGATTACAGGCGTGAGCCACTGCGCCGGCCCCCACTATATTCTTATACGTGAAAAGTTGAATACCTATTTAACAAAGTTGCTCTCATAATATAGTATTATATTCTAGTTTGTTTGGCAATACATTAACTAACTGATTAACTTAAGATCATCAATTTTGTACTTGAGCTCTGTGGTTCATCTTGAAAGATTTACAGTAATATTTTTAATTTAAATACATTTCATTGTGATTATACTGAAAATCATCACAGACCCTAGTAAAATGTCTTACACATTTCATCGTTACTCTGGATCATTAAAAATATATTATTTAAACTAAATACATTTGCATTTAATAAATAAACATTCTGAATCTAGATAAAATGTTCATTTCCAGAATTAAGATTCCTAAGGGGGAAAACAAAATTGCTGCTCTGGAAGCTAAACATAATGCTCTATAATCGATTGGTTCACTAAAAGGCATCAGCCATGCTCCCTTTGATGACAGATTAAGTAAATATGAGAGAAGACAGCACAAACATTATGGTATTCTACAACATATTGTAGCAAAGACTATGAACATTGGTCATGCTCTATAGCAAGCAATATGGGTGAAAATGTTTTATGAGAAAGGTGCTTATAAAGAAATTGAGGAAAAATATTTATAATTAATGATATAAATGGTGAGTAAATAGTGATATACAGCAAAGGGTGATTGAAATCAAATTGGTCTCCAGGGCTTTCAGAGACAGAGAAAAGTTCGACTTTTAAAAATAACCACAATGATCATAAAGATTTATTTATGGAAAGAACAATCTCCATTTGCCTGTGTAATGGAAAAATCCAAAGTGAACAAGAAACTACAATCCCTACCAATTTACAACAGAGAGTCAAAAAATATGCAGCTGACCACTAACATTAATCAAATGAATTATAGATCAGATAAGCATGATGGCCTGTTATCCTTCCTTCGTTGTATAAAACAGCCTGGAAGCTTCAGGAGAGGTCAAATCGTTATCAACATTGCTGGCTGCCTTGGGAGTAGGTGTCTTTGTTAAATAATATCAGAAAAGCAATAGCAGTACATTCTACATGACTTACAGGCTTCACTAGCAAGGCCAGTAGATACAGCCACTGTAGGAATGGTTATATGCGTAGAGGCAACAAAGAATATGTAGCTCCTGCTATAGTCTGAATGTTTGTGTCCTCCCCCAAATTCATATGAAATCTAATCCACAAAGTGCTGGTGTTACCTACCAGGTGAAGTCTTTGGGATGTAATTAGGTTATAAGAGCCAGACTCTCAAGAATGAGATTAGTGTCCTTATGAAAGAAGGCCAACGGAGTGTTTGCACCTTTCACCATAAGAGGATGCAGCAAGAAGGCACTATTTATGAACTAGAAAGTGGGGCCTTAACCAGATACTGAATCTGCCAGTGCCTTGATCTTGAACTTATCACAGTCCCTGGAACTGTGAGAAATAAATTTCTGTTGTTCGTAAGTCAACAGAAGTTTACGGTATTTTTGTTGTAGCGGTCCAAATGGAATAACACACCTCTCACTAGTTGGAATAGTGAAGATCACTAGTGGGAACAATAAGATCAGAGGAAAAGAAGGCTGTCATTCCAGAGTCAAAAACAAGATCATGTCTCTCACTACCACTCTGGATTCAAAAACAAGAGCATGTCTCATACAACCACAATGAATGATACCGTATTTGCGTTCTATCCATTACATATTCCTTGGTTAAAATCAGCCTCCTGAATAAGCATGTGGTTGATCTTTCAAGCAATCTGAATCTGTTCCCAGTATTACCACTGAATTATTGACCCAGTTTTCCCACCTGCAAGATGCAGCCAATATCTTGATTGCCTTTCTTTCTTAACCAAGATGTGATGAGAGCAAGTAAGATAACATGCTGTCAGCTATTTGGAAGAATGAAGCAATGCAGAATTTGAAGGTGTTCTAACAGCATATGTAAGATAACAGGATCATCATTCTAGCACAGGTTGGGAGAATGAATAGAAATGAATTGGAATCCAAAGCTGTTATCAATAGAGGGTGATATGACACAATAAGAAAAGGCTGCAGGCTGTATTTTGTTTCTTTTCTATCTATGATAACTACGTTCCTTATCAAAGTGAATCCCAACTCCTATTGCTCATTAAAGCTGTCATGTTTTCACAGTCTCATCTGCCTTATAATTGAAATTCTTATTTTAACAGCATTATCTTAATGTTATTGCTAGCTATGGAATGTCTTGTGAAGAGTGCAACATTAAAGTTAATTTGGCCCTACATCTTTGGTAATGTATACTGTCTGGAATATAATAAACTACAGATACTCATACTTCAACTGAAATGTGTCAAGGTTACTTTCTCAATTATTGTAATTTGTTATAGGTGACCCCTAACATGGTTGGTTATCATTTGTCGCATCTGACTAATCTCATATTGCTTGTGGTCTTTTTTGTTAGGGCAGCAAAAATCAGAATTCCTAATGATGTGAAGTTGTGTTTTCTTTCCTTTTATTATTCTTAATTAAAACCTGTTATGCACTTCAGCTGAGCTTCCCAGTAAGAAAAATTAGATCAGTATTATAAGAATTAAGAAAGTACTCCTAGGATTATAGTCAATGTGTAACTCAAAAATATAATATAGTAAATAAAAAATAGGGGCCAATATTGTTAAGTGGCAACTTCCATTAAGCAAAACCTACAGTTCATATAATTTAATGTTTATTAAGTGCTATTAAAGAAACTATATACACAGTATGCTAATAAGTAAAACAATCTCACTTAATGAGCTTTTATTCCCATTCAGGTATAATGATTTTTCTATTGCTTATTGAATAAATGCCTGGACTAGCAAATACTTCACATGTAAACAGGTCAAATCAAAAGACTACTAAAACCTTAGGGATTAATACTAAAAGTTTAAAAATTTAAACATTTTAAGATAATTATTTTCAATATTAATATGATAAATCAAAATAGCTGAGATTCAATTAAAAGTTAATCTTTGATGCCTGGGATTTGCTTCAAAATAATCAAAGCTGAAGCTCGGGGTAAGAGAGCATAAAGATGAAACAAGATTGGCCATGAGTCAGCAATTCTTGAAGTTGAGTGATATGATTTATCTCTCTATTTCTATGTATGCTCAGTTTTCTTTCTTATAAAAGTTAAAAATTTACCTTTGATATTAATATTTCTTTTCTTATTTAATGGAGTTATTTCATGAAGAAGGCCTCATAAGAACTGAAAAATACAGCTGTTTATTTTATGAAGATATTTTCCAAAATTCAATTTTTGGATTCTTGTTTTATAAGTACATATTATATACCCCCTTCCCCTTGTCTTTCATTACAGAATATTCCTCAGTTAATATCTATGCATGTATAGCTATGGGAAAATTAACATTTGAAGATATGCATACCTATAAATGGGTAGCCAGACCTCACCAATGTTGGAAATTAATTTAAGTCTCTTCAAAATCAAATTTTGGGTTGGTGCAAAAGTAATTGGAGTTTTTGACATTACTTCTGCACCAATCTACTACAACAAGATACCATCACACAGTCATTAGAATAACAAAACAAAAGACCAAATCTCAACAATACTTAGTGCTGGTGAGGCTGTGAAGCAACTGGAACTCTCATGTGTTGTGGAGAGAAATACAAAATGGCATATACACTTTGGAAAATTGCTAAAGTTAAACATACTTTTACCACATGGCCCAGAAATCCTATTGATAGCTTTTCACCTGAGAGAACAACAACATATTTTATTAGAAAGACCTGTATGCAAACATTAATGATGGCTTTATTTACAGTAGCTCCAGATTGGGAAAAATACAAATGTCTACTATCTGGTGACTGGATGAACAAACTGTGGTGCATATACAATGGAATAAACTTAGCAATAGAATAAACTACTGATATATTTAATGGCATGGTTGGAGCTCATTGAAAGTTTGTGCTAAGTGAAAGAAACAAGACACAGAAATCTGCATAAAATGTGGTTCCCGCGGAGGTTACAGTGAGCCAAATCATGCCACTGCCCTCCAGCCTGGCAACAGAGTGAGACTCTGTCACCAAAAAAAAAAAAAAAAAAGGCTCCATTTTCATGATGTTCTGGGGAAAGGCCAAACTACAAAGACACAAAAAAGTGGTTATAAGGGTCTATGGGCAGAGGGATGGGCCTTGCTTTCCATGGTGATGAGCACATTGTATATCTTGATTGGTGTGGTCATAGTGACTGCACACACTTGTAGAACAAACAGTGATGGAGTACGAATGAGGCTTTTCATTTGTATAATATATTTTTCTGTATTTTACAAAATTTTACAATTAAGATATATTAATTTTCTTAGAGAAATAGCTAACATTATTTAAACATTAATAACTGATGTTATAACTATATTGCCTCACAATTCAAGAATATGTAGGAAAATAATTATTGCGACAATTACATTGTCCTTCATTGCTTGATGAAAACTGTGTATATGTATTATGCGTGCATTTACATATTCATATACTCACATTACATTCAATACAGTGGGAGGCTGATTGGCGGTATCTAGTTAATCAAATATTATGGTGAAAAGAGTGTTTATATATTAATATAAATATAATGAAGTATCTTTATTACTAATTATACTAACATTAAACTTACTTAGATGAATCAAAAGTATTCTGAGATCCTATAGTGCTTTGGGTTTATCATCATATGCATGTTAACATAACACATGAGAAATAGTAGGAGAACTAGACTGAAAGAGAATGAAATAAGAAGCAGTAGTAGAAGAAGAAAGAGATGATTTAAGGAGTGATATAATTAATGTCATTCTTAACAGCAGATTCTAAGATACTCTAGAGTATCAATTATGTCATAAGCACCTTTGTGCTATCTGGAATGTCTAGTATAGTGCACTGTACATTTTTTTGCTTAAGGAATGAGGTCATCAAAATTTAATGTACTTTTAATAAAATGTTATTTGGAACTCTTTGAAATTCAATTTATATAGGCATAATTATTCTATTTTGTGAATGTAGTTTCTAAAAATTTCTAAAATTCCTCCAAACACATAGATGTTATAATGTATCTTTCAAAGAGATTCAAGAGGCCACATATGCAATACATTTTTAAAAGTTTTGAAAGAATGATTCTTCTAAAAGGAAGTTATAATTTATGTAAGTTTATTAATACTCAGTATTTACTCACATTTATTCAAGTTGAATACATATTCATTTATATTTACTCTTAGAATAAAAACATATGTGTAGATGTGTACAATATACTGGCTGAACAACTTCTTTCAATGTGGTTACCAAAAGATTTTTCCTGTTCACTTAAAATCCGTATTTTTTTCTAAACAAATTTCTTTTTTTTTTTTTAAGTCTGAGGTACTGTATGTGTATTTTAATGAAATACACATACAGTACTATGTGCATTGCATATATACATAATACATATATATGTATGTATATACATATATATAATACACATAGTATTTTATTGCATTACAATAAGTTGCAAAATTGAGCAATGAAAACACAGATTTACCTAATTGAGAATAACCAATAAATAAAGAAAAATCAGGCAGTCCTAATTACTTTGTAACTCAAATAGTTTTTAAGATCTTAAACATCAGTTTCCCCCTCACTTCTACTTGAATTGTTATTCACAAGAGTAGGGACTGTGCTCCTACATAATTTCTATATCCTCAATGCTTCACTGTTGCTCAGTAATCCTTTTTATTACCTTAAGATAATGCTTCTCATTCATTTTTTCTTTATTATTTCTTTCTTTTGTTTCAAACTTCAATAATTAGTTAAACTCTACTACTTTAGGCAATTTCCTCTAGGACAAGAGAACAACAGAGACTGACTCAGAGGCAAGGGCAGGGATGTTGTGTGGAGTCAGCTTATTGGGGTGAAATAAGAAATGGCTGGATAGGAATGGTGGTATCAGATCCATGTAGGGTATATAGTACATTATGTAGAGGAGTTATATATATACATTTTTTTTTTACTATAAGAGATAGGAAGCTAATATGGTTTGGCTGTGTCCCCACCCACATCTCATCTTGAACTGTAGTTCCCATAATCCCCATGTGTGGTGTCCTGGGAGGGATCTGGTGGGAGGTAACTGAATCAGGGAGCAGTTACTTCTATGCTGTTCTCATGATAGTGAGTGAGTTATCATGAGACCTGATGGTTTTATACGGGACTTTTCTCCTTTTACTCGGCACTTCTCCTTCCTGCTGCCATGTGGAGAAGGACATATTTGCTTCCCCTTCCTCCTTGATTGTAACTTTCCTGAAGCCTCCCCAGCCATGCTGAACTGTGAGTCAATTAAACCTCTCTCCTTTATAAATTACCCAGTCTTGGTTGTCTTTATTAGCAGCATGAGAATGGACTAATACAGAAGCCATTGGGGAATTTTGAGCAAGGTGATATGAGAAGATTTGCATGCTACAAAGATCACTTTAGTAGCAATGTGGAAAATTGCCTGGAAGAGTGAAGGCAGGGAAACCAGTAAGGAGGATAATGTAACAGAGTAGGAAAAAAATCATGAAGGCTTGAAACATGGTGACAGTATTGAGAATAAAGAGATTCATTTAAGATATACTTAGGCTGTAGAACAGACAGGGCTCAATGACAGATAGAAAATGAAGAATCGTGTAAAAGGAGATGGATAACTCAGTTTTGTCTTAACCATCACAGCCTTTGAAACAAATGTTCTACATCTCTTACTACTCTTAAGCCTCAACCTTATACATCAAGTTCACTCTCTCTAAGTGACCTTACTTCTAAATTATCAGGAAAAATGAGGAGATCACTGAAGGTAAACTCCTATCAAATAGAACAGCTCAAAATTTCCTTTGATCTTTACCCATCATTTTATTATCCTTTTTCATCTTTCTAAAATTAATACTTATACTTGACTTCCTGATACCTTTGCTGCTTTCACCTCCCCTTTATCCTACTACACATTTTTTCCCTTGAATATTTCTTCCCCCAAAAAACTTTCTCTTGAAACTGCCAATTTCTTACATTACAATCTCACGTCCTTCCTTCCTTTAAATATTGTCAGTTTTGAAACGGTCATCTATCCTTTTTGCATCCACTTTCTCATTTTCACACATCTCTTGTGGTCTGGCTTCTGCCATTCAATAGAAACTACTTCCTCAAAAGCCACCGATGACTGCATAATTACCAAATTCCATCTTCTCTCCTAGTGCTTGTCTTCATTGACTGCTTTGAAATGGATGACATATTTTACCACACCATCCTTCTTGGCATGCTGTCTTATTCTTAATTCTAATGGTTCTAAAACTCTTCAGTCTTCTTAATTCTGTACTCTTTCTCAGCCTGTCATTTGAATCTTTGTTTCCTTATAGCAATTTTCCTAGATTCTACCTTCAATTCTCTTTTCTCATTCCCATGATTTCAAGTACATAGGAAGAAGATCCAACCTTCTGACCCCTCCCTCTTTTTGACCCAGACTATCCCTATATTCAGTTACTTACGTTCTGTATATTCTACATTGTCAAAGTTTTCAGTGATATTTGCACCTTAACATTTTGACAATCACTAGTTCAGGGCCTGCCTTTCCAAATTGTTTCTCTACCTCAATTATTCTTCAATCCAATTGATGCTACAAAATGCTGCCACTGTAATCTTTCTAAAATTAATCATAAAACTCTTCTCAAAAACCTTCTGTGTGATCCTCGGCATCTTGTTTAAGTTGTCTTCCATGATGTGCTCCTACATTTGCTACCTTAACTCTCACAGCTGTTTCCTCACTGGGTGAATGTGGCCTTCACACTGCCTCACTCACATACCACCCTGTTTTCTCTCTCCATCCCTCGCTCACCTTGCTCTCTCAACTTGGCATGCTTCTTACTTGTCTCCATCCTCACCTATTCCTATCTCTGCCTACTGACATTTTATGTACCTTTAAAGGCTAAGATAAATGACCACAACCTTTCCTGAAACATTCAGTAATACATTGAGTATTGTATTCCTTTTTCCTCTTCTTCATGCTTATTGCCCTTTTGGTATGAATAACGTATTTTTATTAGAGGTATTTTTACAGTTACATATCTTTCCTGTTAGTCTGTAAGTTTCTGAAAGGTAAAGATAACATATTTTCCATATCTACCTCCCGTACTGCTTTGCATATAGGTGAATATTTGTGGAGCCAATTGTTCATAGTATACAGAGTTTGTTTTTAAGGTAGAATTTCCAGTTTAAAATACGGAAAAATAAAACTGAGCTGTTATAACTTTTATTTTCTAAGATATGCTGGGATGAATGAAAAATCAAGAAATAAAAACTCCTTCATAAACAATTACACTTAAACTTTACATATTTGATAGTCTGTTCCATAACATTGTGTGTGTATGTGTGTGTGTGTGTGTGTGTGTGTGTGTGTGTGTGTGTGTGTGTGTGTGTGTTTAAACAGATAGGATTGGTTGGGTGTGGTGGCTCACACCTGTAATCCCAGCACTTTGGGAGGCTAAGGCAGGTAGATCACTTGAGGTTAGGAGTTTGAGAACAGCCTGGCCAACATGGTGAATCATCATCTCTACTGAAAATACAAAAATTAGCAAGGCATGGTGGTGTGTGCCTGTATTCCCAGCTACTCAAGAGGCTGAGGCAGAAGAATTGCATGAATCCAGGAGGTGGAGGTTGCAGTGAGCCAAGATTGTGCCATTGCACTACAGCCTGGGTGACAGAGCAAGACTCCATCTCAAAAAAATAAGATAGATAGATAGATAGATAGATAGATAGATAGATAGATAGATAGGCAGACAGATAGATAGGATCTTGCTATTGCTCAGCCTGGCCTGGAACTTCTGGCCTCATATGATTTTCCCACTTCAGTCTCACAAGTAGCTGGGACTACAGGTGTGTGCCGCTGCACCCAACTTTCTGCCCCACTTTTATATGTCATTAATGGTAAATCCAGAGCTTTTCTCTACAAAGCAAATTTAAAAAGGCATATAATAATATAAACAAAATTATCAAGTGTAAATATAAGAAAAGGTCTCTGGTATGAAATATGTAAGAACTATGACCTTTGATGAAAAAAATCTATATTAAGATTTGAGGTAAATTTGCATATTTAATACTCTAAATTTTGACCTAGTTGCTATTTTATTTTCTAAGAAAGTAAAATATGGGAACACATGAAAATATTTATTTAGCTAAAGTATAACATTATTGGTTTCTTAGATTCTACATATAAAATATCTAGCTTTACATTTTTAATATCTGGTATTTCACTTCATAAGATTCTATTTGATTTAACAGCATTTTATAGGATTCTTACAGTCAGTTATTCCATTGAGGATATAAACCTGATGAGATTATCTCCTACTGCATGTAACAGAAAAAAGGAAATACAAGTTAAGTTAGTAACTGATTTTATGTGAAACATGAGCAAAAAATATATTAAACAAACTCATAAATTTAGTGTAAAAGTAACTGTTATAGGCAACAATAGCCTAATAAAATATTTAAATAAAAACTAGGAAATAACTATCGCATACTACCAGACGTAGAATGAATGCTTCAAGGCAATCTAAAAAGTTAGAAAAAGGAGCCAAAAATATGACTAGCTGATTGCTGTTACTGAGAAAGTTGTATTAATTAAGATGTTAATACTAGTTTCGTGTTAATGATTTAAGCACAATCATTTTAAAATACATAGGAGTATTCAAAGGGTTTGACAATACTCAAATTTACCCTACTGTGTTTCATAGTTTGTGGAATGTTCTTTGGTGCAGGAGATACAATCTGCCCATTCTGTTGAGCGCAGTTATTTTTGGTGGATTCAATATGTTACCTCTTTTATCTGAGAGTAGGTGAAGGGTGGAGGACAGTGTGGCAATTCAGTCTTGTTTATCCAAAGCTATTAACACTGTTCCCAAGCATTGTTAAAACTGTATTTATAACTTTCCAATAAAGGATATTATAGTCTTACTTTACATAGCCATTTATCACTTGCAAGGATGCTATATAAAAATAGTTTATGCTAGATTGATTCAGCTGTGATATGACCATAACCTTAAATAATACATTATTCTCTTGAATGGCAGCCAGTATGAATAAGGTTGATCAGCCTTTTGTACATCCAAATGTTTCTATTTATATGTCAGACACAGTGAAGAGAAACCCGTATTTTGTTGTTGCTATTGTTAATTTTCATCTTTACATTTTTCTCCATCATAGATTATATTCATCTTAAATGATTTAAGATAAGATAAAAATATATTTCAATAGCATCTTAAGTGATTTAAGATAAAAATAATATTTCAATAGCACAATGAAAAATTTCATTTGTAAAATTTTAATTTGGGATGTATACAATAATTATAAATATATATGTTTAGCTTTGGACTCAGTGAATTCTGAATGAAAGATGCTAGCAGTATTTTACTTTATAAGGACAGTTAACCTAGGGCATTTATCAAATTATTTATTAAAAATGTAAACAAATGACTTTTATCATGCTTAAACTTTGGATTATATTAACTTAAAACCATGTAGATTTCAATAATTTCAGTAATACATTATATTCATACCATTTTAATAGTTCTATTTATATCATGTTAATATTGAAGAAGCACCATTACTTAATTCTTATTTCATGCTTCAATCGATCATGAAACTCATGATATTTATGTTACTATTACAAATCTGACATTTTCAAAAAATTTTTTTCAAAACATTGTCTGCTAAATGGTTTTGGTGAAGAAAGGTCTTTTTATAATTTTAAATGAAAGATGAAGAAAATTCCAAAGTGCTGCTGGGAAACTAGATCTTTCCTCACTTCAAGAACCAAAGGTGTCCCTATAAAACTCTCTTATTTATTGTCAATAATTTTCTTAAAATAAAAAATCATGGCTGGGCGCAGTGGCTCACACCTGTAATCCCAGCACTTTGGGAGGCTGTGATGGGTGGATCACCTGAGGTCGGGAGTTCCAGACCAGACTGACCAACATGGTGAAACCCTGTCTCTACCAAAAATACAAAAATTAGCTGGGCGTGGTGGTGCATGTCTGTAATCCCAGCTACTCAGGAGGCTGAGGCAGGAGAATTGCTTGAGTCTGGGAGGCAGAGGTTGCAGTGAGCTGAGATCATGCCACTGCACTCCACAGCCTGGATGACAGGGCAAGACTCCATCTCAAAAACAAAAAAAGATTATCTTCTAAATCATTTATTATGAAGAATTTGGTAATTTCCTTATAATTTCCTTCTGTCTACTACCAACTGAAAATCAGCTCCCTCTCTTAAGGAAAATGGCTCATGGGGCCTATAGGCAACTATGTGCAATTAGGGATTGGATCCTATAGAAATTCTGGTGGAGGGAACTTATGCCTTACTTTCTCCCCTTTGGACTGGCCAAGCGCATAGAAACCAGCCTCAAGACCCAGTGTAAGAATTTTACAGAGGCTTGGTCTAGAGAAAACTGTAAACACCAAGAGAAAAGTCAATATAATTCCTAAAAGACTGTACCTGGACTCTCTGGTCCCCAAGAGGCTTAGAAAAAAGCAGAATTGGGGGTCTGGATCCTCCTTTTCCCTGAAACTGGGGGAGTACCAAAAGGTCAGTAGGAAATGGGTGATGTGACTGTTTCTATGCCACTAGCACGTTAATAAGTGAAGAGGACCTCCCTTCCCACCCCTTTCGACTTGCCAAAGCCTGAATCTTAAATTGGTGACAATGAAAATAGCGAGCCAAGGGCAGGAAGAGGAAGGGCAATCCAAAGAGAACCTGTGTTCAGTAAAATAGAGTTGCCAGAGGAGATAACTATAGATAGTGTAAGCAAGGCCTTCCCACTTCAAAATAACCAAATGCTTAATGAAGTATACTTTTTCCTTTGTTTTTAGACAGGGTCTTGCTCTGTTCAGCCAGGCTGGAGTGCAATGTACGATCATGGCTCACTGCAGCCTCGAACTCCCAGGCTCATGCACTTCTTCCAACTCAGGCTCCTGAGCAGCTGAAACCACAGATGCATGCCACCATGCCCGGCTATTTTTTTTTATTTTATTTTTTGCATTTTTTGTAGAGACAGGGTTTTACCATGTTGCCCAAGCGGGTTTTGACCTCCTAAGCTTAAGGAATCCTCCTGCCTAGGCCTCCCAAAGTGCTGGGATTACAAGTATGAACCACCATGCCTAGCAAATGAAGTATACCTTGTAATGCATTGCTGAGAATGCAGCCAGTAAGGAATGCTCCAAGGCAACCAGATAAAACTGGAGAGGGTGCAATGAGCAGCAAGCAAACATGACAGCAGAGTGGCCCTGAGGGTAAAAGCTAATATAAGCAACTCACACGGTAAGAAAACTGAGTTTGAAAAATACAAAAATTAGCCAGGCATGGTGGCACACACTTGTAGTCCCAGCTACTCGAGAGGCTGAGGCAGGAGAATCACTTGAACCTGGGAGGCAGAGCTTATAGTGAGCTGAAATCGTGCCACTGTACTCCATCCTGGGTGACAGAGCAAGACTCCGTCTCATAAATAATAAACAAACAAACAAACAAACAAATAAACAAAAGGAAAACTGAGTTTGAGATTCCTGCCCTATTCCAGAAACCCTGGAAGAAGAGACTAAAGAATAAGGAGAGGCCCTTGGTTTTTGGCAGAAGCAGTCCTCTATGGAGGAAAGCATCATTTAGGTCACTGGCAAACCACAAAGTAAGATCAAATAGGAGCTCATAAAGATTACCAAATACACAAGGAAAACAGTCATAATGAGTGAGAGCCAGCAGAAATAATCAATAGATCTAGATTTCCAAGGATTTCAGATATTGAAATGATCAGATACAACATAAAAATAATTTTGTTTGGAATGAAAAATGAAGTAATGAAAATAGTAAGGGAGAATAGACTTTCAAAAACTGTCAGACTTAAAAAAAGAACCAAATAGAACTTTAAAAAATAATAAATAAATCATAAAATATAACTTTAAAAAGTAATACAAATATGTGTTGAAAGTAATCCAAATGGATATAGTAGAAAGCAGGTCAAAAACAGAATTTATACTCTTAAAATAATCAGTGAATTGGAACAATGTTCAGAATAAGCCAAAAGACACAGCAGAGAGAAGTAAATAGAAAACAAAGGAGAAAGACTAAGAGATTGTGAAGATGGAAAGAGGTTTAACATGCATCTAAGAGTCTTAGGAGAGGAATAAAGAAAATGGAGAAGAAAATACAAATGGGATAATGAC
The DNA here is from genome assembly GCF_000951035.1 of Colobus angolensis palliatus. NCBI lineage: Eukaryota > Metazoa > Chordata > Mammalia > Primates > Cercopithecidae > Colobus > Colobus angolensis. The sequence continues at coordinate 3,439,122 of NW_012121265.1, forward strand.
TCAAGAATTTTTAGAAATAACCAAAGACTTGGATTCTCAAATATAGGAAGCACAAAATATGCCAAGCTGGTTAAATATAAATAAATGTATACTTTGTTAAATTGTGATAAAACTGCTGAACACCAAACCCAGGGATTTTGGAGAGAAAAGCTAGATTATAAAGGAGTGACAATTATACTGAAGGAAAGTTTTTAGTACAGTAGTTTTCCCTTATCCATGGGTTCACTTTCCATGGTTTCAGTTATCTGTAGTCAACTGTGGTCTGAAAATATCAAATGGAAAAATTCCAGGAGAAAAAGATTAAATTGCACATAATTCAGACTTGAAACAATATGCGAATCATCTCTGTCTAGCATATTCAGCCTGCATCTACACTGTATAAACTACCTGCCCATTAATCACCTAGTAGCTGTCTTGGTTATCACATCAGCTTTGTAGAATCACAGTACTTGTGTTCAAGTACCCTTATTTTATTTAATAATGGCCCCAAAGTGCAAGAGTAGTGACGCTGGCATGTTATTATAATTGTTCTACTTTATTATTAGTTATGGCTGTTAATTTCTTATTGTGTCTAATTTATAAATTACACTTTATCGTAGGTATATATGTCTCGGTTTGGTACTATCCCATATTTCAGGCATCCACGGGGGCTCTTGGAACATATTCCCTGGGGAAGGGACCTACTACAGCAACAATGGAAATCAGAAGCCAGCCATTGTTTTCACATGAACACAATGTTTGAGTGTGGTTCTTCCACTGAAAGATAACTAGAATGCTTGATAAAGTATATTTTAAATACATTTCTTAGATTGTAAAGAGTAAGAGGATACTGAAACTGGAGAGGGGAATAGGAAGACTAAGAGTTTATTATCAAAAGACATATGCTAAAGGGATTTCTTAGAGACACAGAGCAGGAAAGTGGAAACATTTTAAGAGGAAGCTCTGAAGGCAAAGAACAACTGTGAGCAAAGATGTGTACACATGCAACAAATCTGCATGCTGTGCACATGTACCCTAGAGCTTAAAGCATAATACTAATAATTAAAAAACAAATAAAATAAAATAGACAACATGTCAGTAAATTTAAACACATATTGATCACATAATACAACAACAATAATGCTTAATTCAAGGGATGACAAAACTCATAGAACTTAACAAAGGTAACTAAAACAATGAAAATTGGAATCAAGATTTAAATTGTTCTTACATTGTTTGGGAAGAGGGAAAAATGTTCATTAATTTTTGACTTAAACTATGCCTGTTAAAATGTTAAGAATAACAACGAAAAGAAAAGAAATACAATTTTATAATTCCAGCAGTTTAGGAGGCCAAGACAGGCGGATCACGAGGTCAGGAGATCAAGACCATCCTGGGTAACACAGTGAAATCCTGTCTCTACTAAAAAATACAAAAAAAATAAAAAATAAAAAATAAAAAACTAGCCGGACGAGGTGGCGGGC
>NW_012121265.1:3441204-3498525 GCF_000951035.1 Colobus angolensis palliatus
CGGCTAGTTTTTTGTATTTTTTAGTAGAGACGGGGTTTCACCGTGTTAGCCAGGATGGTCTTGATTTCCTGACCTCGTGATCCGCCCGTCTCGGCCTCCCCAAGTGCTGGGATTACAGGCTTGAGCCACCGCGCCCGGCTGGAAATATTTTTTAAACAGGGAAAAGTAATAGGAAATTCAGGTTGAAAAGAAAGCAAAGGCAGGGTCTGAAAAATATTACCAAAAGACAGGATAAGCTGATTAATTAAAAGTAGAGAAAATATAGCATTTAAAATCAATATCCAAAGAGTGAAAACATTTATAGCAGGTAATTTACAAATGCTTAATATATTTGATCTAGAAGTAAAAAGGCAAGGAATGTTCCAATAGAAGGATAGAGAAAGATATCAAATGAGCTATTCTATCAATTCTAATTTTTCTAGAATTAATAGTGTATTTCTTATATAATCAGATGACTATCAATAAATGTTATTAAAATAGAAAAGGATAAGAGAATAATGGTCAATAAATGAACATCTAGGAAAAATACAAGTGGTTAGAGACAATACAAAAATACTCAATTTTACTAACAATAAAAATGTGATTAAAAGAAGAAAGAAGGCAACATTTCTTGTATCAAATTAATAAAGTTGTAACAATGCTAACAATCATGTTTGACAAGGATGCAGGAAAATAGAAATTCTCATACTTTGCTAAAGATACTGTGAACAGAGACATTTCTAGAAAGTAAATAAGCAATATACCTCAAGATCCTAAAAGTTAATAACTTTTGATTCAGTAGGTTTTTATCATAAACTAAGGTCGAGTTATATACAAAAATTAAATACAGTCTTATTTATAACAGTGTCAAATTAGAATAATGCTAATTGAAAATAAAATAGGCAAGTAAATGATGATATACCACAAAATAATTAAAATATATTTTTGAATCAAACTTAGAAGTGAAAAATGTTCTTATTCAAATACTGACAAAAACAGAATGCAAAATCACATATAAAATATGATCTCAATTTTGAAAAAAATACAAATACGCAAAATGAAAATGTTATTGGAAGGAAATAAAAGTTCTGGCACTGAATATTTATGGGTAATGTGATAATGAAATATTTTAAGTTGTGTTATATCTGCATTAATATATATCTATAATAAGGATTATTCTTTACATAATCAGAGCACTGATAGTAAATGATAATGATTAAAAATATAAAATATCATAAATCAGTTATAAGAAAAAAGGAAACTTGGGGAAAAGTAAATAAGCTAGCTTAGGCCAGTCACCGGAACTACTGTCCATGGATATGGCAGGACAAGAATGAGGAACCAGGGGAACCTCTGGTTGTGCCCAAGAGCAGAGGACTGGGTTCATCCTGCTCTAGGAATGAGGCCAGCAATGCTCTTAACAGGACAGCTGCTTCACTCTGACTGCCTTAGACTTTAACAATGTGTTTTTCATCTTGGGAGAGAGGTTTCTTACATAAGATACGAGGCTGAACTGTCCCAATAAACAGAGAATGAACTTCAATGCGATGTCAAAATTAGCAGTTAAAACTACCAAACAGAAAGTAGACTCCAAATTAATTTTTTCTAGGTTAGGGGGCATTGAATTCACATAAGCTTCTCCATTGTCCAATGCCTTTTTGAAAATTCTACTTTACAGCACTCCAAAGCTATAATTTTCTTTATATGTGGAGAGAATCAAAACATTACAAATTTGTAAAATGAAAATTCTGGTATAAAGTAGTTAAATATATACACAGAATACTAATGAAATGATTAGTCTGGTAAAAATTAATCATGCTGTAAACATTGTCTTTAAAATTATTAATTAGCCTACTTGACTATAATTACCAAATAAAACCATCTTAAATTACTTTGTTTCTACAGAACTCTGTTACTTTATTAGCATAGCAAAACTACAAAAGTTATTTCTGTAAGAAACTTCTAATATAAAAATAGCAGAAAGCTTGTGTGCTGAGTTTATTGCAGTTTAGTAAATCACTTTGATTTCTTTGTAGCAATTTAGATTACAATGGATAACTGCTGGAATACTCTGATATACTAAGAGAGCCTATAACTTTCCAAGTGAAAGTTCTTCCTTAATATCCACAATTATCTATGACTATTTGAGCACCTGGAATCAAAGTATGCTATATGAACTTTACCTCTATGCTTTAAAGAACTCTGTTCTTTACCAAAAAAATCCTATAGATATATTAAGGTCTAAGATATATTCTCAATTTGAACTAAAACCAGCACATATAAAAAGTAATGTGGGAAAGAAACCCTTGGGCCAATATGAGATTTGAACCCTGGTTCTTCCTCTAGGTGACCGAAATTGTGATCTTCAGCATAGGTCTGAAGTTCTCAGAGCCTCAATTTCCTCAATAGTAAACAGAAAAAAAAGATGACATATGCTCTGCCTATTTTATACGATTGACTTAAGACTCAAATGAGATTGAGACAGTGTATGTAAAGGAATTTTGAAAAATAATGTTTTAAACTCAATTTAAACATTTTGGTCGTTCCCAAGACCTAGCAAGTTCAAATTCAACCTCCAAAACAATCTTTAAAAAGAACAAAGTTGGCTGTAATCCCAGCACTTTGGGAGGCCGAGGTGGGCGGATCATGAGGTCAGGAGATTGAGACCATTCTGGCTGACAGGGTGAAACCCCGTCTCTACCAAAAATACAAAAAAATTAGCCGGGCGTGGTGGTGGGTGCCTGTGTCCCAGCTGCTGGGGAGGCTGAGGCAGGAGAATGGCGTGAACCCAGGAGGCGGAGCTTGCAGTGAGCCGAGATGGCGCCACTGCACTCCAGCCTGGGCAACAGAGCGAGACTCTGTCTCAGAAAAAAAAAGAAAAAAAAAAAAGTTGGATGACTTACACTGTTAGATTCCAAAACTTGCTACAAAGGTAGAGTCATCAAGACAGTGTGGTACTGTCATAAGAATAGATAAATAGATTGGTAGAATAATATTGAGAGTCTAGAAATAAATCCTCATGGTTATGGTAAATTGATTTTCAACAAGGGTCTCTAGACTATTCAGTGGAGAAAGAAAGTCCTTTTCAACAAGATACAATCCAGCAATTCCACTCTTAGACATATGCCCAAAAGAAATGTACACATGTTTATACAATGTTTTTTCACAAATGTTCACAGTGGCATCATTCATAGTATCCAAAAAGTGGAAACAACTCAAGTAACCACCAACTAATTAATGTATAAACAAACTGTGCCACATCCATACAATGGAACATCATTTGACAACAGAAATGACTGAAGCACTGACACCTGCTACAACATATATCAACTTTAAAGACATTATGCTAAGTGAAAGAAGCTAATCACAAAAGATCACATTGTACATAGTTTTATTTGTATGAAATGTCCAAAACAGTAAAATCTATAAAGATAGTAGATTAATTCTTGCCTAGGACTAGGAGATGGGTGTCATGGGGAGGGGCTGAAGAAAAATGTGGGGTACGGGGACCGCTAAAAGGCATAGGGTTTCTTGCAGAGGTGATGACAGGTTCCAAAATTTACTTTGGTGGTGGTTACATAACTGTGTATACCAAAAATCACTGCATTATATATATTAAATTGATGAACTATTGATATATGTCCTATATTTCAATAAAGCTATTTCCATAAAAATACCATATATTCATAACTAGATCTTCATCCCCAAATATAAAGGCCTTTCCTAAATGAGAATGTACACGTAATTATTTTTCCTTTGACATACTCAATTTAAATTTCTGAAAAAAAGTGGTACAAAAGAAATAGAGGCATGCCAGTTATTAAGAGAACTGAGTAAAAAATAAAAATAGTAAGAATTCCATCAATTAATATAATGCTTTATGCTATACCAAGTATTTGCAAAAACGGCCCCACAGACAACAAAACAGTAAATCGGAATGAGTCATCTGTTCCCTCTCCTGATTTTAAACATGGAGATAAGTTCTCAAAGAGAATGTCATACAAAGTTTCTCTCTCTCTCTCTTTTTTTATTTTTGAGGAGTCCTACTCTGTTGCTCAGGCTGGAGTGCAGTGGTGTAATCTTGGCTCACTGCAACTTTGGCTCACTGCAACTTCCATCTCCTGGGTTCAAGCAATTCTCCTGCCTCATTTTCCAGAGTAACTGGGATTACAGGCGTGCACCACCATGCCCAGCTAATTTTTGTATTTTCTGTAGAGACGGCGTTTCACCATATTGGCCAGGCAGGTCTTGAACTCCTAACCTCAAATCATCTACCCGCCTCGGCCTCCCAATGTGCTGGGATTACAGGTGTAAGCCACAGTGCTGGACCCAAAGTTTCTCTTTGAAAAAAATCTTTTAGAGAGGTTATCTTAGTGAAAAATAAAAGAAATGCATGAGCAAACAACTAGATATCAAAAGTAAAGGAGAACAAAGAAAGTTCATTGTTCTTTACATGGGCCATAATAAAGAAAGAAGTGCATCCATAATGTTTGGATAAAAATTACAGGTGGTATTAATATATGGAAGGAGAAACAGAGGGAAGTCGAGAGCATGTTAAAGTATTAATTTTATTTGAGATGGGCAGTGGAGGAATATGTTTTAATAAGCTTTAAGCATAGCTAGGGAAAAATCACTATGAATTTTGATAAGGAAAGGGTAGCTATCAGCAACATAAAAATAGAATATGCAATATTCTGTTTAGTAGACGAAAATCAGTTTATGGACAGAAGCTGGGGAAAAAACCCAAAAAGAAGCAAGGCTGGTAACAACACACACACACACACACACACACACACACCCCAAATGGCATAGCTGAAATAAGCCTTGGTAGAACAGTAGTTCATGTCAGTGTTAATATCAATAAAAAAAAAAAAAAAAAAACAGAGTAAACGAAAAAATAAACAAGCTAACAGTTTTTTCCAGAAAGTACAGGTGTAAAACAAAAGGATATAGTGCAATTGGAAATGAAAGAATGAAATAAGGAGTATCAGAGAATATGAACTAAAAGAAAGTAGGGCTAGACTTTTTTTAACTCTACAAAATAAAATTTAACGTTAAAAATTCACAATGATAAAGAAGGAATCAAAATTTGGAAAAAATAGAACATGAAGATGTAATGATTATGAACACATGGGCACCTAACAATACATTATTGAACACTATTAATGTGCAACTGACAGACTATGGTGACACAGTCTGTGTCATATTTGTTCCTTAAGTTTGTGAATTTTCTAGTTCTTTGATTATTTCTTTTCTTCTTTAGTCTAATTGTGCATTACAGACATTTTTTTCTCTTGTTACTCGATTTTTAGCAGTATTTGAGAATGTTTTAAACAGATGGGGAGAAAAAGAATTTATAATAGTCCAAGAATAGTCTAAGTTTTCTCTGTGTGAAAGGTTTTTTACAAAAGTTATCTGAAACAAGGAACCAAAATGAAATTAGAGCGCTTGCTGTACCTTTCATTTAATCATTCTCTTTTGTAATTTTTCCCCAAGAAGACATACACATACATTTCCTAACGTTCTAAGCTTCCATGGCAACCTGTGATCTAGAGTAGTAAAAAATCAAAATGTCTTAAAAATCATAGGGAAACATGCACCCAATATTTTATTTCCTCTAAAAACTGACCCTTTGAGTAGCATCCATGAGTTGTGATTTTGTCTTATTTTTTCAGAAAAACCAAAAATGCTACAGACGGAATCAATTATATGTATACCTAGGTTTTTGAAGGATTCTATTTTTCCATTCCTTATTTCCCTTGACAAAAAATAAAATCTGAAAATGGCAACATAAAATTAGTCAAATAAAGGCATTTTTGGCGTTCTGGTCACAGCATGACGCAGGGATTGGCCAGCTCTTAAAAAAAAAAAAAAAGGCATTAAAAAAAGAGAATAAAATGTTTCAATTCTACAGTTTCTTAACCTTTCTATTTAAATATATTTTACCACATATAAAATGTAAATAAAAGTAATAAACATACAATTAAATTAGTATGCATCATAATGCTTTGAATTTTGCACCTTTAGGGGTTATTATTTTCAGAAACCACTTCATGGATTACTTTTGGATTCTAATACCATATTTAGTTGCATATGATTTCTGTTTCAGCATACTCTATTTCTGCCTTTGCAATAAAGGAATGTAATAATACAGCAATTAACCACAAATAAAAATATTCATTTTATATGTGAGAAACATTCACTTTTCAACATTCAAAAATGAAGCTATGTAATTAAAATGCAACTCATCTCCACCCACCTTTTTTAAGTAAACTTTGTTAATAAAGATAGATGTGAATTGTTAACTAGGGGCACAGAGTACTCCAAAGACTAAATATAGGTGCTTTGTTTCTCCGATCATACCTATATCTTAAATTCCCTCAGCTCCTATCTGTCAGAGAACGGCTGCCAGGTGAGCAGTCTGTCACTCTTGCCTAGGCTAATAGATTCTCCAGTGGCTTTGGTTACAGCTCATGTCATACTATTAAAACTATGTGCCTTGAAAATGGCATAACATATGTAGCTGAATCTTGTCAACTGTAGATAATCAGACTCTGTTTGGCTTCATAAGCAGATGTAGATTAGAGAAGCAATATAATGAATATGCAAACACAGTGGTCCTCTTTCAGCACCGCTGTTCCTACCTCTAATGGCCCTCGCGGAAACTCTGTTTGTTCAGCTCCCACTTCCAGAGCTACATCAACAGAAGCAAAGGGACGGCTGGCCATCTGCTGTCGTTCTCGAAGCAGTTGCTGGAGGGGGTTAAAAATGATTTGTCTTAAAATAGGTTTAAATGCTCATGAAATTCAACAATATCTGGTTCCCTTTTTTAACAAGTGGCATTGAAAAGTTAGGAATCATGTTATACACATACCCATATCTCGAGTACTAAAGATGAAAATTACTTTCTCCCCACAGCCTCCGTTATATGTCCACAGAGGCTTTTAATGTATGGTGCCTACAAATAACTTTTCCCCTGACCTCCATGTAGGTCTAATACAAGGTACTCAAAACCACTTTGAAAGTCTCAGGTGAGAGGTGCTACTTGAGTAAAAAGCATTATTACAATGATGGTTATGCCAAATTTTCCTACTCAAAATAACTCATACTTTTTTCTTAGCTAAAAAAGAAAAAAACAGTAAAGATATTTAAGAAAAGATAATGAAAAGTTGCCAAAATGCATTAATAGAAATTAAAGGAACATATACCTGACAAGGCTAAGTTTTGTAAGTCATCAGAATTCCCTGTCAGCTGCTCTGGAACCAGAAGGAATTATTATTGGCAGTGTTTATAATTTTGTTCAAAGCCTTTGTTTATTATTCAAAATGAGGCATGATTAGTCCGTTGAGAAATTGTGTGCAAGAACTTCTAGAGCACCCCCACATACTTGTTTCTTTCTCTTTGTGACTATTCTGGGCTTTGCCCAAGCTAAAACCAATAAACTAGCAAGTCCCAACCAACTACTAAGCTAATTTATCTTTTTGCCTCTCCTTGTAATTATAATATTCATTAAGTCATGATAAAAAAAATTGATGACCAGTACTAGATATTGCAAGTTTTGCCCTTCTCATTCTATACAGCTAATAAAATTATTATTAAATATTAAAATAGGACGTGTGATGCAATTAAATACTCTTTAAAATGAGAAGAAAATTATATTATTGAAGAAAGGCAAAATCCTTGAACACAACGAATGGCTGGCTTCATTATTCACAGATATTTTTAAAGATTCTCTGTCATTAACTTAAAATGTTAACTACTCATCTTTGAATGTAAATGGATGTAGTCCTGTGAGTGAACATTCATAAAACTCCCTTGTGGATGATAAAGGAACACGGGCCAAATTATTTAAACACGAGTTTATTTATTTAAGCACAAGTTTAGATAATAAACTGCCATCACACTTTATTATTTAAAATTTTTGTTTTAATACCTGGTTTTTATTATTAAAAAGAGAACATTCACATGACAATATGGGATAGAAATAATGCTATATTTTATATATAACATATAAAAATGTTAATGAGTAACAATTTAAGTTTGTAGATTACATTTTTTTGAAGTAATAAATTCATTTTAAAAATAGATACTCGAAGTAAAAAGTGAATGTGATCTAAATTTTCAAATTATTCACTTTAATATAACTTCAAAATTATATTATTAAAAATACAGCTCCTGGCAAATAGAATCTGGTTTCTGCCTCTCTCAATAGGAATGGGTAATTGATCTGAATAGTATTTCTATGCAAAATGCAAACATAATGTTATTTCAGATGCTGAGGGATAGTAAATGCGGAAGGCACCAGGTTCTTTGTCTTTGGTAAAAACACACACACCAACATGCCCAGACAACACACACACGAACATACAATCTACTCTTCCTATGGTCATGTACAAATAGTCTTGAGAAAACTGTAAATTCCACTTTGTGTTTGAACACAATTTTCTAAGATTTGTATTATCAATTTTCTCCATTTGTATTAGCTCTTCTCAGCATACAAATGGCATCTCATACGACAAGTGATTGCTAGACAAAATGAACAGCTTCTTTTTCCTCATCTTGCCTTTTCCTTATATCTAAAAGTAAAAGGTCTACAAAATAGAATTAATGAATAGTCAATATCACACATTGTAATATAAATCAACAAATATTCCAAACTCACAATCGTTGACAAAAAATAGAGTGCCATGGACTGTAATCTATTACTGTGCCTCCCAAAACTCATAAAAAAAAATCAGTGACTGATACTGTTGTTCAATTTTTAAATTTGTAGAATGCAAAAGTATATTTAAAAGTTCTAGTTTGTTTTCTGAGCTTTGTGTTTCCATCACTTTTTAGGAACTGAATGTCTACTAAATTACTTTATATAAAGAACAAGAAAAATATTCTTCCTGCCCAGGACTTTACTACTATAGCTTGTAAAGCAAGTCTGGTAAAATGGAAATAATTAGGGCACAATATAGTGTATCAGTAAAGTTACAAATAAAGAATTAGACAAACAAATTTATTCTGGGTCACCTAGTGGAAGACTAGTTAGAGAGCCCTTGCTGAAACAGCTGAGTTTCTGCCTTTGGGAGACTAATGCAGATGTTCTTACTGTGAAATTTAGGAAGAGAAAATCATTTTCCCCTGTAACACTCTTGCTTTAGTGTGATAGCCCTAAAATAATCAAATGGAGTAAATTGTGATTGTCTTTGCATCTGATTTCTGCCCTCCTCCCCTATTCTTAACAATTGTCCTACTTTTAAATACCAGTCTCTCCAGTTTTTAGCTGTTTGAGCTTAACCAAATTATTTAGACCTCTCTAAGCCCCAATTTTTCTCATCTATAAATGATAACACTACCTACATTATGCCTATACCTTAGAGGACCTGTTTTAAAGCCCAGCTGTTGCACTTACTAGCAATTGGATCATAATCTCATTACTGAGGCCTTTCACTCATTCTTTCTCTCTGTAAAGTGGGAATAGCAATAATATCTTTAAGTCATAAGGTTGAGACTAAAGAGATCACACACTTGGGCTGTTCTGCACAGAGGCTGGCACATTGTGAGCACTCAATAACTGCTAATTGGTACAATTATAATGTTAAATTTCAAGCACTATTTTTGTCTCTGAAGATGGCACACTAATTACCACGGGCCCATTTTCTTCAGCAATAGTGACACATTTTGCTCTACCAGTCTCCCTTTTAACAAATGTTGCAAATTTATGAGACAGTTGGAAAATGTCATTATTGTGGTAAAATGAATTTAGATTTGGAACTGCCTTCCACCATTTGTGACTAAGAGTGATAAAAACTCGACCTGAAAATTCGGAAAAAATATAGAGTATTTTCTTAAGAAATTTTGAAAATTAATCTATTTTCTAGGATTGTGTTTTATATAAAATGAAGTTTAACATTTTGTATACCCATAAGAAGCCATATAGCAGATGTATCTGTTTTATAACTAATCTGCTATTGCCAATTATTCAGCAGAACAATAAAGCCAAGAGAACAAATTGATCATAATACAATAGATTATAATCATACTGCCATAAACACTGTTGTGAAGAAAATTTAAAAATTAAAGAGATGTTAGTATCTTATTAGTTGTACATAGTAACTGTTTTGCTATTCAAAATTTCATATAAAACAAACCATGGAATTAAAAATGATATGAAAATCAGGCTGGGTGCAGCGGCTCATGCCTGTAAGAACTTTGGGAGGCCAAGGCAGGTGGATCACCTGAGGTCAGGAGTTCAAGACCAGCCTGACCAACATAGTGAAATCCTGTCTCTGCTAATAAAATAAAATAAAATAAAATTAGCCAGGCATGGTGGCACATGCCTGTAATCCCAGCTACTCAGGAGGCTGAGGCATGAGAATCACTTGAACCCAGGAGGTGGAAGTTGCAGTGAGCCGAGACTGCATCATTGCACTCCAGCCTGGGCAACAAGAGCGAAACTCCGTCTCAAAAAAAAAAAAAAAAAAAAGAAAGAAAAAAGAAAAGAAAAGAATATCTATGCTTAAATTTGACTACCGGGTAGAGTCATTGATTCTATCAAACATGAATACAGATAATTCTTCAACTTAATACTATTACTTCAAATATGGTATCATCCCCCAAACTTCATACTCGCTACCTTTCCAAATACCACAAGGCATACAACTCTTTGAATGACTTTAGTATAATAATACTTAAAACTACACATACATAAAAAACAAAGCAGTAACTAACTCTGCCTGCAATTGTCTTCTAAAATGTTAATAGCATATATAAGTGATATGGGTTGACTGTGTCCCCACCCAAATTTCAACTTGAATTGTATCTCCCAGAAATCTCCCGTGTTGCGGGAGGAATCCAGTGGGAGGTAACTGAATCGTGGAGGCTGGTCTTTCCCGTGTTATTCTCACGACAGTGAATAAGTCTCATGAAAACTGATGGGTTTATCAGGGCTTTCTGCTTCTGCTTCTTCCTCATTTTCTCTTACCGCCACCATGTAAGAAGTGCCTTTGGCCCCCCCGCCCATGATTCTGAGGCCTCCCCAGCCATGTGGAACTGTAAGTCCAATTAAACCTCTTTTTTCTTCCCAATCTCCAGTATGTCTTTATTAGTAGTGTGAAAATAGACTAATACAATAAGCTTATATATATGTATATACCCATGCATATATAGTACATGTGCATGTCAATGTATGTAGAAAGTATAAGCATGACTATGCATATACATTAAGTAAATTACCATTGAAAGTAAATATATTATCACTCAAAGTAAAATTAAAACAAAAAGGCCAAAATAAGGGATTAAATGATGTCAACAAACGAGGGTCTTGTTGGCATCTGGATAACACTGATTATATAATCATATGACTATATAATCGTATATATAAACATATGGTTATATAATCATATAATTCATATGACCAAGACACAGTCTCCACAGGTTTTTAGACCTGGCAGGAACCTCACAGATCCTCCAGGCAGGAAATTCTTCAACCTGCAGATCATGGACCTCTAAAGGGCAAATAGATGAGGACTAGAAAAGTTATGAACCTGTCACTAACAGATGATACTTTTAATTTTTTCCCTGCAATTTCAGTGGATTAAATCATTAACTTACTGCTGTCTTCAGAAGTTAACAGCCCCTCATCCTGAACCAAAATGTAACTCTACTTCCTTAAATTCTTTCAAGAAATAAACCAATCAATTCATATTAATGCTTAAAAATAAAACAAAAGGGAGTAAATTCTAAAAGCCAGCAAAACTACTTTAGATTTACTGACACATTCCTATTTGCTAGATAAGAATTTGAAAATTATCTTCAAGGCAGAATTAGTTCAAAGTTCAGACATTTAATTGGAAACATCTCATTTATTTGTTTTCTGCATGTAGCTCAGTGGTTCCCAAACTTTGTTTTTTCTGTAAACTTTGGCGTATATGCAATGCCACCCATACTCTATACTGAATGATCTTGTTGCTTAAAGATATCAGCCTTACATACTGATTGTAGATCATAACTTCAGTGTAAAATTAGTCTCCTGGAACTCTGGAAGTTGTCAATACTAACAAGAGCAGGGGACTACAAACTATATGACCTGATAGCATCAACATCATTTCCTTGTAATAAGGTATTTTTAAAAGGTTTCTACTGACAGGAATTAAATAAAATATACCTTACTTTTATAAGTATGGTCCTTTTAAGCATGGACTGTCATTGTTTAGGTTAATTTAGGAAATGTCAAAGAAAATGAATATTAGCATATCTTCCTTCTCTTTACATATCCATGTTATCCTTTCCTACTTACACATCATGGGAGACAAAACAGTACTTCTTACAGGGGCAATTCTTTGTAATTAAGTTTTGAAGTCAAGAAAATGGAAGGGGTGCCTGACATCTGTCCATTGATAAGTCTTCATGAAAATAAGTTTAATTTAAAAGGGATAGGAGCCAGACACAGTGGCTCACGCCTATAATCCCAGCACTTTGGGAGGCCAAGGCAGGCAGACCACCTGAGATCAGGTGTTCAAGACCAGCCTAGCCTAGCCAACATGGCAAAACTCTGTCTCTACTAAAAAATACAAAAAACGTATCCAGGCCTGGTGGTACACACCTGTAATCCCAGCTACTCAGGAGGTTGAGGTAGGAGAATGGCTTGAATCTGGGAGGCAGAGGTTGCAGTGAGCCAAGATCGCCACTGCACTCCAGCCTGGGGCAACAGAACAAGACTCCATCTCAAATAAAAAGAAGAAAAGAAAAAAAGGGGGGGGGGCGGGGGATAGAATTTTACCAAAATTTGAATTTTTCTCAACACAAAAGCTATGTCTTGAAGCATATCACAAAGTTGTTAATCAAATTGGTTAAGCTTTATATCTTTGGACAGACCTTGGTAAAATCATTTTTTGGTCGGGAGTATGATCATGCTAATTTGCAGTGTGGAGCAAACAAAGAAAAGTAAAATAATATCCCTATCTAATTATCACATCCATTCCAGAAATTTCTAATATTTGCTAACACTGAGTATTTTGAAATAAATTAGGAAAGGATTAGAATGTCATCATTTCTTTTTAGTCTAAGTGAAACATTAACATGATCCAGCATAGACAATCCCTGGTTTTTCTCAACTGTGTGCTTGCTGACTTCTCATTAACAAAGAATTCCAACTTGTGAACACTTTTCCAAAAGAAAATCACTTAAATCTTCATAATACTGAAGAGTTAATATTGCATGCAAAACTTTGATTACGTAGATGATATACCTGTGTATACCTGTTTTTATCTTATATTGATCACATATCTCATTTTGTTCCCTAATGAGAAATGAAGCTCTGTATGTCATGTGGCACATCTCTTCATGCTGTAGCAATAAGAAAATAATTTTCAGTAAAGTCTTAATGCCTTGTCAAGAAACTTCATTAAGGACTGGAAGCAAATTATGAAGTTCTTTACTTCAAATTCCAAAGGATGATCTTGAATAGTTTAGACTAAAATTCTAGGAAAAAAATTCTTTTTTTCCTTTTTAAAAAAAATAAATAAATAAAAGCCTATTTGTAGAAAAATTTGATAGAGTTTGCTCATATCAGGATTTCCATGGTGAATAAGTTTGCTTGTAATAATTAATTGAATGAATTTTTACTGAGCTCTAACTGCATGCCGTTTTTCTAGGAACTGATGTATGGGGTAACCCTTTTGATTCTATTCAGCAAGCTTCTCCATGCCAGCAAAAAAAAAATGCCAGGGACTCTTCTGAACCATGTGCCAGGAAACTGGAAGTTGGCAAACTGGCAGATAGTATAGTCTGATATTGCAGGAAGTATTTATGTAGCCTGGAGTTAAAAGCAACAAAGCTATTCGTTAGTGGATGAAGACCTCCATATATGCAAAAATATTGCAGAAGTTTTGAAGGTGACTCTGGGAAATTTTAAAATTAAAATATGGACTCTAAATATTTTCTGTGTTGACACAGATAGCATCACTGATAAAGACTTTGCCAAAGATGATCTCATTTCAGGATAAAAGAAATAATGCAAAATGGATTTACGTAGGAGAGTCTTATAAACTGTGCTATGGCTTGATGCAGGCTATGCTTCCTGTTGGTGACCAAGAGGAAATTCAACGGACCTTTGCAAGGTAGTATTTTACCTTGCTTTTTGTACTTGTTTACATTAAAACGAAATGTTGAAAAATGAATGTTTATTGACAACTTTAAAGAATACTCTGGGCACTTAAGAATCATAATAGCACATGGAAGTCTTGTTTGTTTGACTTTGACTTACATAAACAAATAAATAAAAGTATTACAGAAAAAATTGCTGTGGGAAACAAAATGGTCAGGGGAAAGATACCGTGCAGAGGGAAAGTGCTTTAGATGGAGTGGTTACAAAAGGGAAATGATATTTGCCCTGAAACCCTAAATAGTTAATCAGAATAGGCACATATCCCCAGAAGCTCAGTAGTTGAACACAGAAAAGTTGATTTTTTGCTCACACAAAATCCTCTGGTCTAGGTAACTTCCCATCTGGTAATTTAGCAATATAGATTGCTTCAATCTTGTCACTTTCCATCTCAACCCAAGACTTCCCAAAGAATCATGGCAGAAAAGGGACTAGTGAATTGTGTACGGACTTTTCAGTGCTTCAGCCCACAAGTGACACACTTCATTATTAGAAATAGTCACACAGTCCAACCTACTTACACAGAGTCAGAAAATGTAGGGTGGCAAATGGAATATTAGGTGAATGGAACAAAGAAAGCTAGAAAAGAACATTTCAGGCACGGTGCGGTGGCTCACGCCTGTAATCCCAGCAGTTTGGGAGGCCGAGGCAGGCAGATCATGAGGTCAAGAGATGGAGACCATCCTGGCCAACCAACATGGTGAAATCCCATCTCTACTAAAAATACAAAAATTAGCTGGGCATAGTGGCACATACCTGTAGTACCAGCTACTTGGGAGGCTGAGGCAGGAGAATCGCTTTAACCCAGGATGTAGAGATTGCGGTGAGCTGGGATTGCGCCCCTGCACTCCAGCCCAGGTGACAGAGCGAGACTCCAACTCAAAAAACAAAAAATAACATTTCAGGCAGAGGGAAAAGCAAGTGTCAAGTTTTGAGGCAAGCCTGAGCTTAAAATATTCAAGAAACAGACAGAAAGAAGCCAGAATCTTAATAAGCAAGATGGTGAAGGGCAGACTGGCCAAAGGATAATATTGGGTTTATCAAGATTAAGATACATTGAAATCACATCTGTAAATCATTAGGCACACAGGAGCTAAATAAATTCGATTCATTGTTTTCTAAAACATAATTTTCTTTGTATTTCTCAGACAGTCCATTCCTATGGTGTTAGAATTAGCTTGGAACAAAATGGCACAAGAAATAGGTTTTACCATCCTCAAGTAAAGTTATTTAATACATCATTCAGAAAACAGCAACAGCAGTTAATCTCAAATACAATGAACCTAGCTCACTCAATAAGTATCGAAAGGTCAATTTTGTATGTAACCTTTTTTAATACAAAAGGCCAGGTGGTTGTAATTTATCTGAGCAAATCAAAATGAGCAAAAGGATGAGTACTGAAAAGGTCATTTAAAAGCTAGATCCTCAGAATGCATTTTAACACATATTACTCCTGAAAGAGCAAAAATGAGAACCTGGTTAATTTCAAATTTTGAAATCTGCACTTAAAAAAATTTTCACACATAGAATACCTCCACAGTCATACTATGGAGTATATTTCTTCTCAAACTTAGAGGTTTAAGTTATGAAAGAAATACCTGTCCTGCTCTCAAAGAGAAGGACAAATGAATGTTATGTCTTTGACATCCAGGAAGTGCACAATATGATCAAGTCAACCTTGACAAGTGGAAATATGAAAGCATCTGACCACAATAGAAATGACACACTGACTTCTGCTGTGTGCCAGTAATTTATGACTTGAGGCTCTTGCTACAATAAAGCTCAGCTCAATCTCTCAGTAGTTCTCCCCACCCCAAGAAGTAATTTACTAAAGAAAGATTTCTTTTCTCCCTGATTCTGGGAATTAATGCAAAGCTAATGATTCAATTCTGAACCACAACATGCTAGTTTCTAGGTTAAAAAATTCTAAATGCTACATAATCCAGTTAGCTTTTTCATTTAGTGTATAAGGAGTTCGTGTTGAACATTTCAGTAGGTTATGACTATAATTTTGAAGTTCTTCAAGAGGTTCTTAAATCTTCCTGGCTACGTAAATGACCCAAACACTGGCATTTTCCATTTAATCAATACATATATTAAAGATTTTTTTTTCTTTGAGGAAATGGGATTATTTTGCTATTAGCTAATGGAGTCATTTTTAGTTCAACATTGCAAAATGCTAAAAAGTGGTTCTTCAGTAAAATGCTCCTTTGTGAAGACATCTGCTAAATATAACTTTTTAAGTCTCCATTGGAAGATACCTATAATGACCATTGACTAACTGGTCCGATAAATGAATAGGCAATGTGACTTGTTTCCAATATTTTGTGAAAGGAGACATGACAGGCATTTTTTAAAAAAATGAATTTCAATTGTTTGAATTTTTTTAATGTGAAGGGCAGTTTGATGTAGCATAGATTACTCATGACTGATATAAATCAGCTTTCTTATGTACTTGGAACAATGTGTTAAACCACAAAAATCAAAATATGAGAAAGTCACAGACTCATTGGAATAACTCATTCTCAGATTTGGAAGCAATACTGGAGGTTACTTAGTCCAATGTTCCTATTAAAGCAGGCTCAGAAGTGCTGTGACTTACCTGACAGATGGTCATCTAGGGCCCTTGAATACCCTGATATGAACTTTGATCAAGACAAGTCTTCTCTATTTAGCATGTCTATGAGTAAATTTTAGAAACTAAATTCAGAACTTCACATTGGTATTTATTATAAATTTTTCATGTTTTACTGTTGTGATTGTTTGTAACTTATTTTTTTTTTTAATTGAGTGCAGAATTCTCTTTGAACCTTTAAACTTCCAATGTGTTAGTTATCTCTCTGCATGTGGTCTTTCACGTTGACCCCTATTCCATTTCCCTGAACAGATCAATGCCCTTTGGGGGCAAAGAGAATAATCAAGATAGTGAGTTGCCATACTTGCTAGTAATTCAACTCAAATCATAAAAGCCACCACAAGAATGAGTTTTGCCTTTTCATGTTCTAGGGTTCCCTCCATATAGTATATCAAAAGATAGGATGGATAAGGTATATGGATTTAGAAACATTCAGTTTATTGTCAAAGACTATTTCCACTCAAGGTGGCAAGAGGTATATAGGTATATGATATGCAAGAAGTTCCCTAGCTAGCAGACTAGGCATGTTTTCCGTTATTTTCAAACTTCGTGAAACCATCTTTTGTCCACTGCAAAACTTCTCCAAAACTTAACATTCCTCAGCCCTTGCCCTGGAATACAACTTTTTGGACCATATGTTATTGAATTCTAATTTCTGTACTTTGTATACATTTTTATAAGGAGTGGGTTCTAAACTTGGGGCAACTGAGAAAGGCATCTGTGTATTTCTGACTTAGCTGGCCCCTCTCTAACTGATGACCAGACAGATTTCTTGGTTCATTCAACCTCTCGTGGTCCAATGATGCTCCCAAGAACTTTGTAGCCTCTTCCTCTATGTCTTCTCTGCTTCACCAATCAACTGGTACATTTTCCTGAATGTACTGGCTTATGACATATTCCTGCTAAGAAGACACATCTAACCCTACAGTTATCTTCCCTTTACCAAAAGCATTTTAACTTTCACCAAATATATTCTATATACTTCACACTTAATCTACAAATTCCCCTTATTCTAACATATTTCCTTTCTATGAATTTTCCCATAAATATATAAATTTGATAATCAGGCCATTTATTTCTTGGTTGATGAAAATTTTAAGTGGATCAGAGAAAAGAAATAAATGCTTCATTATCCTTTCTCCAGAAATGGACACTTACCTAGCAATCAATAATGAATTTATTGAACTGTTGGGGGTCTCTGATAAGGTTTCTATTATTAAGTAGACCCTTCTCATCTGCTTGAGATTCTGAACAAGTTAAAAAGTAAAAAGTGAAGATAAAGAACATAATATCATTGAGACAGCCACGTAAAAGAGGCCACCTGGCAGAACCTCTGACAGGCCTGTGCAATGGGAGGAGTGCACATTGGGTGGAGCCTCAGGAAGTTCCTGCTGTTTGCAGCTGGAGGAACCTGGCCTCTCCTGTTCTGGGGTGGTACCTGGGAGTCAATTGGTGAGATGAGGGCCTGTTAACAGGAAATTCTCTCACTTTGCTGAGTTTTTTTTTTTTTTCTTTTTGCCCAATAAATTCCATTTTTCCCACCCTTCAATGTATCTGTGAGCCTAACCTTTCACGGTCATGGGATAAGGATCCCATTTTTAGCTGAACTAAGGAGAAAGTCCTACAACATCATCTTTATTACTGATGCTGTTTATTTCACTTAAATTTAGAAATCAAATAAGCCACTCCATTTCCTTAAGGATAGAACAAGTAATGGGGCAATCCAGAAAACATGAAGATCACTGGACTTCAACTAGGGCCAAGGCCTTAATGTACCATTTACTATGCAAGTGCAACTATTCCTAAGCTTCGCTAAGGCAGTGACTTAATTATATGGAAAAAAAGGCTTTAAAAATTATTGAGCAGAATATTTGCTGTTATTCAACATATTAAACTACAAAGAAGTCAAGTTCTAAATTTATAGAACTTGAATTTTAATTTTTGTACTTTGTATACATATATATGAGCAGCGAGTCCCAAACTTGGGGCAACTGAGAAAGGTATCTGTGTATTTCTATCTTAGCCAGTCCCTCAGCAACTGATGACTAGACAGCTTTTTTGGCTCATTCAATGTCTTATGGAGAGCTGATAGATAGATAGATAGATAGATAGATAGATAGATAGATAGATATAAAATAGAACCCGAATGAGCTTTAAATGGTTACTGTGTATATAAATATATATTTGTGTGTATATATATAAACAGAAGGTGAATGAGCTTTAAATGGTTAGTGTTAGGCTTAAGTAGCCAACACTAGTTCCTTTACCTAAAATTTCATTTTCGACTTCTTCCCTGACCACCTCAATTAAAATGCCAATCATCTTCACATAGACACAAACACAAACACACACATACTGCCACTTTCCCTCTTCCTTGTTTTGTTTTTCTCCACGTTATTCTTTATTATCTAATATGCTATATATTTTGCTTATTTGTTTAAAGTTTGTCTCTATTGATAGTATTGGGATTTTTATATATGTTAATCTCAGCATCTAGAAAGTATTTGGTAGATGGAAGATATTCAATAAATATTTGTTGAATTTAAAAATTAATTTAGGACCAAGATAGGACCTATGGATAAAACTTACAATCATTTAGTTTGAACACAAGCTCAAGGTCACTCTCTACCATGTGGTCTTAGATTGTCTCTGAACTGGCTAATGACAGAGGAGAGACAAATACTTCCTGGGAAGTGAAGTTATAGAGACATATAGTGGCAACAGCCACAGCAAAATAAGACTGAAATGCCTTCTGGTTAGTCACAAAAGCATGGGTGCTATTCACCAAACACAGTCACTCTCAATTTAGAGTTGGGATATATGGAAAGTAAAAAATTCTTAAAATACTGTCTTGGAGGAGAAGGCTTGAATAAGATGTGCTTGGGGCTGACATGATTACAAATGTCTAATTTTTTTCTTTATTCTTTTTTTTTTTTTTTGAAACACTGTCTCGCTCTGTTGCCCAGCCTAGAGTGCAGTGGCACAATCTTGGCTCACTGCAACCTCCGTCTCCTGGGTTCAAGGGATTCTCGTGCCTCAGCCTCCCGAGTAGCTGGGACTACAGGTGCATGTCACCATGCCCAGCTAATTTTTGTGTTTTTAGTAGAGACAGTGTTTGCATCATGTTGGCCAGGCTGGTCTCCAACTCCTGACCTCAAGTGACCCACCTGCCTTGGCTTCCCAAAGTGCTGGGATTACAAGCATGAGCCACTGCGCCCAGACACAAATTTCTAAATTTTGCAAGAAGGCAGCAATGTCTCTCTGAGAGGTAAGTGCATAATACCGAAATCAACCATTTGCTTCTGGATTTCTCCCACTGAGATTTAAACTCATAGCTCATGAATTCTGGACAACTTGTATAGACTGACAGGTATTATGGCAAGAAGAAAATCAGGGTTTCACAATCTACCCTTCTTTCCTTAGACACCACTGAGTCTCTATTATGGTGTCTGGCCACACTAAGAACTAGGTTTAGGCATATCATTTTGCCTGAGATAACTCATTTAAAGGGTAGGAATTGGTCTGTTTTCTAAATTTGGTGACTGCATGGCCAGTGCTCTGAACATTTTCCATGTATTATTAATAATTTGTATTATTTAAAATTAGGTCCATGGAAGGCTTGGCATTGAGCTAATATAGCAGTGTTGACGCTGAAGGAGCTTTATGCATTCTGGTGAGACACAGACAATCCCAACTCTTCCTGTGAATGGTGAATGCTTATGGCTGAGATTAATATTGAAGAATGTTTAATATTTTAATAAGAAATATTGAAGAATGGTTTTGGAATTTATTTGAAGAATTTGTAACTCACAAAGGCAAAATAATTTTAGACTTTACCTATGGTTTTAACTTGCCAACAAATATAATATTTTAAACTTTAATGATTGTTCCCTGGAAATTTGATAAAGTGAGGAGATTTTGTTTAATTAGGGCATTTCTATGTTTTTGGAATTTTATTACCGATGTTTCTTTATGCATTCTAGTATTAGAGTTATTTAATATGGCCATAGAGTTATATGTAATTTAAGATAAGAAATAAGTTGGCGGTAAATTTCCAGCTTCGAATACAGAGTGTCATTGAAGCTGATTTGATATATGTCCTGTTTCAACCCATTTCAGAATCTTCTCAATGTAGAATCAAAACTGACCACCATGGATCTCATTGGCCTCCTGCCCAAATAAACTGCTGATCTCCTCTCTCACATAGTTGACCACAGGCTTTATGGTTAAACTTAGTGGCCTAAGAGAACAGATGCAAGGCAAAGTTAGAGGGGAAAGAAAACCTTTTGCCCTTCCTAATTTTGATGAGGAGGCATTTTCCATAGTCTCCTAGCTTTTCTCCTGCTCTTACTCATTGTGCTCCAAGGAGGTGAAGTGATTAATTCTACAGATGAATCTGCCTCTCTCCCTTTTAGAAGCAAATCTGCCTGCAGATGATGTGAATTTGATTTGGATCCTCTCTCTCATAACTTACCTGGGAAGGCTACCCACAGGAGGGGGTGGGTCCATGGCAGGTGACAAAATCTGCCTAATTCTGGAGTTCAGAATTAGCAAAATAATTGGGTTTATGGACCCGAAGTTATGTCCTTCAGCATGAGTTTTATCAATAATAAAAATGATATATTGACCAGTATTTTCAAATGAACTGTTTAGTTTCTATTTGTTTAGAACCCAGAGAAAGCAAAGAGTGCTAATTATTGGCCCCTCTCAGAAGCCACCACCAATAACTATGCTATTACCCACTGTCCATTTTTCGATCAACTTCAAAAGAACACCAGATATTCATACATGCCATTATAAAGTTAAGATATATCTGCAGCATAACATTGCTGTATCAGTCAGGTTATCCTTACAAAAAAGAACAAAAGTTCATTTTGAAGCCTTAACTCACTTGTAGCTTTACACTTTCTAATACCATTACTTAAACGGAATAAATGAATGAACGATTTATTGGGGTATTTTATTTTAGCTCTCTTGCCACAGAATCAAAATAGCTTTCCTGTAAACATTTTGGAATAAATTTTGCTAAAATCTGGGGGTATGTAAATGCTTCTCTTCGCTATTCTCTTTCCTTTCTATTATATACTCTCAAATGGCATGATGATTTTCTCTCTCCCAGGACTCCTACATCCCCCGCCTGTTGGTTGTTCATCTTACTATTCTCTCTGTCTTCTCAAAGTTAGAGCTATTAGCAAAGCAAATCAAGAATGGATCACATCTTCAGCTTTCAGTGGAATATCCAGACAGTTTCTGCTTCCCTATAATTACTCTATCTTGATGCAGTGCCAATTTTGTAACCTGTCTGTGGGACAAAGACAATGTGTCACAGGTCATGCAATTATGACTACACACACTTTCAGCTCAAGGGAGATCTTTTGGAATTAATTCAAGTGCAGTACTCACTGCAGTAACTATCTCCAAAATGTAAATAATCTGATTCATGTACCCCTTTTCTATTTATTATACTCTTTCTGTCGATACTATCTTGGCTTACACTGATCTTCCATGTCAGGACAATCACATAAACAAAGTAAATAACTTACTGATGAAATACATGTTCCAAAGCTTCTAAATTTCACCCAAGTCTCTGCATGCTTTCAGTGCTATTTTATCATTTTCTCTGAGTATAGGATAAATGACTCTTTCATTTGAAAAATGCTATATATTATACTAAGCCATTGAAGAATTGAGATCCTTCTACAATGCGAGATGCTTTGCTAAAACTACAGAAACTAGCAAGAAATAGGACAGAGTGCTTGTCTTCCAGATTTGTATCCTACTTAGAAAATTGAGATTTAAAGCATAAAATGTTAACTTATAATAGAAGATTTTAATCACAGAACAATTCAGAAATGCAAATGCGCAATCAGTTGTCAAGTAAGTGGCATGAACAAGTGATGAGATTTTAGGAAAAGACATTGTCATGGACTGGACTGGCGCTAAAGGCCTTAGATGTCTGTGAGACAAAGGATGTGTAGAATTTGAATAACAACATTGTAATAATTAAATAATAATTTGGGTTACAATAATTCTTTTATTATACCATTCTAATTTTGTGAGACTAAATGTACCCTTTTATCCTTCTTCTTTATACTACAAATTCCTGTTCATTATTTCTTCTCATTTGTCAAAGTCTATACATTGCTCTTCTTTTCTAACTTCGTTTTCTTCAAATCTCTCACATTTTCTCATCTCTGAATCCCATAAATCTATTCCTGCCCTGCCTTTTCCATTCCCTTTTAATTACAGTAACTACAGAACAAGATTTTACTCTTCAGATATATTGGAATAAGTTTGTGATACTAGAATTCAAAAAAACCAGAACTACATTTGTGTCAATCATTTACTTGACACAAACTTTGCTCACTCTATATATATTTTTCTCACTATATTTGCTCTTCATTACATATATTTCAGTATATAATAGTTAGACATGCAAGGTATCTGAATGTGTGAAATACCAACAAATATCAATTGAATTCTAGCACTGTAGTGAGTGTTTTGGGCTTTCTTCAGAAACTGCCTTATATTCACTGACAATTCTAAGGCCAAGTAGGTCAAAATTCAAATAAATATGCAAATTATTATAAAGTGAATGAATTTGTATAAATATTATTAAAATAGATCTGAACATTTAACTGGTCTCTGCTACCTTTTAACCAGCTCTTCTTTCCATCAGTAATAAAAAAGTAATGAATAAAGGATAAATTATTATTCAATCTACGGAATGCCACTGTTGTCAACAAAGCACATGTGTTCCCTTTCTGAGAATCCTAAGTAAACAATTAAAATTTATTTTCCCAATTCATTGCTTACTTGCTTCAAAAAAAGTGAGATGACTAACTAAGCAAATTATATTCTAATTTAAATCTTGTCTTGACCTTAAAAGGATTGACCAAAACCGTATTTTAATTCAAGTTAGAAGTCACCGTAAGCTCGTCAAAGTAATATACACCACAGACATTAGCAAATACACAGAACCAGTAAGAGCTTACATGATATCCTTTAGCAATTTTCTTGCTAATACTTCAGCTTGAACTTACAATAACATTTATGATAATTTACTGTACACTGCTGACTTAAAACATTTAATTGGAAATGATGCAAGCATACCTTCACAGAATGATGTATCAGATATGGCAAGGCTCTCTCTAGTGCAAACAAAAG
Source organism: Colobus angolensis palliatus (assembly GCF_000951035.1). Taxonomy (NCBI): domain Eukaryota; kingdom Metazoa; phylum Chordata; class Mammalia; order Primates; family Cercopithecidae; genus Colobus; species Colobus angolensis. The sequence goes on from NW_012121265.1 coordinate 3,465,138, forward strand.
AGGAAGAGCAAATATAATGTCACTGGAAATTATGTCCCCTTCCTATACAAAGAACTTAGCTGTTTCCAATAAACAGTATTAAAAATGAAGAAAGAGTTTATACATTTTCATATGTTTTAAAATTATCAATGTATGTAGATTTTGTTAAAACAATAATTCCCTTTAGGAAGATCACATTTTTTAAAGTGATTGTATCTTCATAAGAACCCTGTGAGTTCAGGCTCCAATTTTCTCAGGGAAAGGAAGCTACGAAGTAAATATGGGACTTACTAAAAGCTAAAGGCACAAAATATTCTAGTTAATAGTGCTACTTTTATTCTCATTATCTTTCTATTGCAGTATTGACAACACTATCTGTGTGAAGTAAGAAGCCAGACAACCCTATTTTAAAAGATGAAGGGGACTCTGAATTCCATCCGGTAATTCCTGCCACCTTTAGAAATTATATTCATCATCCCAAATGTTTATGTTCCTTTTTAATATTAGTGCAGTAGGCTGGATAATGATGATTTTATATACATTTCATTATATATAATTTGCATACCTTAAAAGGAAAGGGATTCATAAGATAAATTAGTAAACAGGAGCACATCAAGGAATATTTTTACCTAGTTGGCAAAAATTAAATTAATGAAGCACTTTGGCAACTGTATTATTAAGAGAATGCCACTGGTTTGGCCCTTCTGGAAAGCTGTTTGCTAACAGATATCAGAAACATCAAAAGTCCACATATCCTTTGACCCAGTAATTCCACTGCTAGGAATCTATATTAATGAAATACATAATGAGAGATATAAGCAAGATTTGTAAGTTTCTATGAAAGTGTCATTTATAATAGTGAAAAATTGGAGACAATTTGGTCTATTTGGCTAAATTTGAATACAAAAAGATAAAATATCATATGACCATTAAAAATTTTTCAAGGAATTCTAGTAACATTGGAAAATGTTAAGAACATCATTTTTTGAAAACTCAGAATAATAAATAAAATGTGTATATATATGTATATGTAAATGCACATATATAATCACATATATATAAAATAAAAATAAGATTTGGAATAATGTTTACTTTGGCTTGAGGGATACAGGGAGATGGAATAGGGTAGGGCCAACAAACTTAACATGATATTGTGAATGAGGTTCAACAGAAGAAAAAACTCACTGTAAGAATGATCCCAATTATATTTCTATATCACTGATGTCCACATCTATACCTATATCTTTATGCCCAGGAAATACAAAAAGTGTTATCTTTAGAACCACAAATTTTAATTTACTTAAATATACATTTTCTGAACTTTTCTATAAAAGTTCTGTAAGAGGGAAACAAGAAGAATATTAGCTGTTATTTTGATATCTCTGAATTGTTTAGACTGATACCATAAGAGTGCAATGATTTTGGAAAACAGTAGAACAATAAAATAATAATTTTTGTTATTTTAGAAAGCTGCCTTATTTGTACCCATTATTTATATTATATATTATGTGATACTACAGGATAAAAGTGACATGGATTAGTACCTGCCTGAGTTGAATTCATTAATGAAACAAGTTCTAGGAGAAATCCTGTATATAAGTAATTAAAATTGAGATGAATAATTCATCATATCAATTAGATTTAGAATTTATAAGAAATTACCCAAAAACTAAGAGAGTGTTGGAAGAATTTTCTGTGAAATAGAAGCATGCTTAGTTGTTGATGTTAGAGCTAGATAAGGAAGTAATCTTTTTCAGAAACCATTAAAGTAGCTCAGATTAACATCTGATTGTGTGTAGTTTTTCTCATAAAAAATGATCTAGTGTGACAAAACTTCAGTTGATCTAAACTGCATGGCACTATACAGGACTTTAAATGGGCATATTTAACTACTCAGGCTGTCAAATTAATTTAGATTAGGACTAAAAATATAATGACAAAGTTTGCCATCTGGTGGTCAGTGTGATACAAGTTGGATGTCTGCACTTAACATATTTCTGTTTCAGAGTTTTGAATTGAGTGTAAAAATGTGAAGACAATATCGGTATTAAATAAATTCATGGACGAAATTAAAGCTGTGGCAGAGAAAAGTGCATTGTGTGATTTGGTCAGATAGTAGCTGTGGTGGGCTGAATAATGCTCCCCAAAAATCTCCAGGTCCTAATCTCTAGAATCTGTGAAAATTTTTTCATATGGCAAAAGAGACTTTGCAGATGTGATCAAATTAAGTCTTAAGATGGGGATATTTTCCTGGATCATCCTGACGGGCTCTAACTGTAATCACAGTGCCCTTATAAGATAGAGGCATAGGGAGATTTAACTAGAGAAGTCAAGGTAATGTGACCACTAAAGCAAGATGTGATAATACTGGTTTTGAAAAGGGCCAGGAGCCAAGGAATGCAAGAAATGTAGTTTTAGAAGCTGATAAAGGCAAGAACATGAATTCTCCCCTACAGCCTCTAGCAGGGGCGTGGCTACAGAGGCCTTGATTTCAGCAAGGTAGGACTAATTTCAGACTTCTGACCTTCCGCACTGCAAGAGAATACATTGTTTTAAGCCAGTGAGTTTACAGTAATTGTGTTGTACTAGTCACAGGGAAGTAATACGACAGCTAAGTGGAAGACAGCTTGAGGCCGGGATGATATAAGAAAATATAAGAAGTAAGAAAAAATTAACTCTGTCCACTAATTAGATGCTAAATATGACCATGTCTGTCAATAAGTAATGCATTAGCACACAAACTAAATTTTTAAGCCTAGAAAAAGTTAAGATTGTTTAGAAAGAAATCAAACAGAATGCACAAAAATAAACTACTTTCTGTATAATCCCTGTGGTCCGACCTGATAATTCAAAGGAACAGAATAGTGAAAGTATTTTATTCTATAAATCTTTTGGGAGATAGTAATCTTATAGTACATGCATATTTTACTGTGACAGTGGTCTTGTAGTAATCTATAGTACAGTAATCTTATAGTAAAAGACAGTAATCTTATAGTACATGCATAATTTTATAGTGACAGTAATCTTACAGTACATGAATATTTTGCTCACCAAGGTAATGTGATATATTTTAAAAAGTTAAATATTAACCAAAGCAAGGAGCTCTCCTGTAGAAGAGAACAGATTTAGAGTAAAATGAGGCTTGAGATAAAATTCACTAAGGATAACGAAATGAAGAAATACCACTGATCTGCGAAGTAATAAATATACAGCATATTCCCTCCTTTTTTAAAAAATCAATACCTCTATTATTTTAACCAACCTTGTTTTCTGGGAAGTGAACAAAATTTCCAGATATAATGCTAAAATATCTGTTGGTATTTGAATCACTATAATGTGTACTTGTGCTTGAAAAACAGAAGCATACAGACAGTATTTTTACTTCTCAGGATCCAGAGGAGGCAGGTAATCTGATGGCCAAGGTCATAGTCAGGCATAGATAAAACATAAATGAGATATTTATGGTTTGGTTCAATTAACATTTACTGAGTACAGATCAGATTTCGGGGACCATGCTAGGCATTGAGATTCTCTGTCTTCAGTACACATAAATCAAATAGGCAATGAAAGAGAAATCCACATGCAGCCATGGGAGCCAAAGAGGAGGGCTGTTTCATATGAGAGCAACTGGACAGTGGGGCTGGGAAGGCTTCCACATGAAACGTGAGGCAGAAGAAGGAGTTAACTAGGAGAAGAAAGAGAATGAGAAGAGGGTTATGGAAGAAGAAAGGAGGAGAAAGAGAGAAGAAGAAAGATGAGGACATAATAAGCAGAAAGACTATAATAGGAAATGGAAAGACAGCAATATTTCTAAAAAATAGCATAGAATAGTCAATATTTTGCTTTCCTTAGAATATAAGAAAATGTATTGGGAATGAAGCTATATAGGTAGGCAAGACCTTATACCCCATATCACAAAAAGTATTCTATAGGGATGGTGAATGTAGGTGTGTTAGCTTTCATTTTTTATCTTAAAAATGTTAGTTCAAGGCACAAATTAGTTATTGTTCATATTTATTCTGCTTAATATTTTTCCTAAAAATAAAATTATTAAATGTATCCTGAAAATAGTACATATAACTCATACATACAATTTCAAAATAACGGTTACATGGGTTGAAAATACGTCTCCCCAAAAAGGTAATGTTAAAGTCCTAAACCCTTGTATGTCAGAGTGCAGCCTTATTTGGTAATAGGGGTATTGCAGATATAATTGGTTAATACAAGGTCACAATAAAATAGGGTGGGCCCCTAATTCAAGGTGACCAGTTTCTTTATAAAGAGAATTCAATATAGAGAGACAGAGACATAGGGAAAATGCCATACGAACAAGAAGGCAAAGATCAAAGGGATGCATTTATAAGTCAAGAAATGTCAAATATTGCCAGCAACCCACCAGAAGCTAGGAAGAGGCACACACAGCTCTCAGAAGGAATCAACCCTACTGATATTTTGATCTTAGACTCACAGTCTCCAGAACTGTAAAATAATACATTTCTGTTGTCTCAAATATTCTCCTATACTTTTTAAAGTTTAAAAATTTTCTTTCTTTTAAGTCAAAACTGATTGTCTTTAATAAATCTGGGATTCATTTTTGTGCATGTGCAAACTGGGATTCTATTTCATTTTTTCCACAGTGAGTTGTTCCACCATCATTAATTAAATAGTCTATCATTTTCCCACTGACTTAAAAATCAAGAAAACCTAGGTAATACCATTCAGGACATAGGAATGGGCAAGGACTTCATGTCTAAAACACCAAAAGCAACGGCAACAGAAGTCAAAATTGACAAATGGGATCTAATTAAACTAAAGAGCTTCTGCACAGCAAAAGAAACTACCATCAGAGTGAACAGGCAACCTACAGAATGGGAGAAAATTTGCAATCTACTCATCTGACAAAGGGCTAATATTCAGAACCTATAAAGAACTCAATCAAATGTACAAGAAAAAAACAGCCCCATCAAAAAGTGGGCAAAGGATATGAACAGACACTTCTCAAAAGAAGACATGCATACAGCCAACAGACACATGAAAAAATGCCCATCATCACTGGCCATCAGAGAAATGCAAATCAAAACCACAATGAGATACCATCTCACACCAGTTAGAATGGCAATCATTAAAAAATCAGGAAAGAACAGGTGCTGAAGAGGATGTGGAGAAATAGGAACACTTTTACACTGTTGGTGGGGCTGTAAACTAGTTCAACCATTGTGGAAAACAGTGTGGCAATTCCTCAAAGATCTAGAACTAGAAATACCATCTGACCCAGCCATCCCACTACTGGGGATATACCCAAAGGATTATAAGTCATGCTGCTATAAAGACACATACATACGTATGTTTATTGTGGCACTATTCACAATAGCAAAGACTTGGAATCAACCCAAATGTCCATCAGTGACAGACTGGATTAAGAAAATGTGGCACATATACACCATAGAATACTATGCAGCCATAAAAAAGATGAGTTCGTGTCCTTTGTAGGGACATGGATGCAGCTGGAAACCATCATTCTCAGCAAACTATCGCAAGAACAGAAAACCAAATACCGCATGTTCTCACTCATAGGTGGGAACTGAACAATGAGATCACTTGGACACAGGAAGGGGAACATCACACACCAGGTCCTATTATGGGAAGGGGGGAGCGGGGAGGGATAGCATTAGGAGATATACACAATGTAAATAACGAGTTAATGGGTGCAGCACACCAACATGGCTCGTGTATACATACGTAACAAACCTGCACATTGTGCACATGTACCCTAGAACTTAAAGTATAATAATTTTAAAAAATGTTTTATTTATTTAAAAAGAAAAATCAAGCCATAGATCAAATTTCCATATAATGAACATCCATGAACCTACCACTCAACCTAAAAACTAGAATGTTACTAGATCATTCGTCAACCTATGTGCTGCTTCCTCATTTTATCTCCCTGCTTATCACTCCAGAGATAACCACTGTCATAAGTAGTTTGGGTACTTTTTGATATTTTTAACAATGTTCTCTTTTGCTGTGCAGAAGCTCTTTAGTTTACCTAGATCTGACTTGTCAATTTTTGTTTTTGTTGCAATTGCTTTTGAAGACTTAGTCATAAATTCTTTCCCAAGGTCAATGTCTAGAATGGTGTTTCCTAGGCTGTCTTCCAGGTTGTCTTCTAGGATTCTTACAGTTTGAGGTCTTACATTTAATCTTTAATTCATCTTGCATTAATTTTTGTACATGGTGAAAGGTAGGGTTCCGGTTTCATTCTTCTGCATATGGTTAGCCAGCTATGCCAGCACCATTTATTGAATAGGGAGTCATTTATTCATTGCTTATTTTTGTTGACTCCGTTGAAGACCACAGAGCCATAAGTGTGTGGCTTTATTTCTGTGATCTCTATCTTGTTCCACTGGTCTATGCGTCTGTCTTTGCACCAGTACCATCCTGTTTTGATTATTGTACTCTTGTAGTATAGTTTGAAGTCTATAGTTAGTTCTTTTTGCTTAGGATTGCCTTGCCTATTTGGGTTTTTTTTTTTTTTTTTTGGTTCCATAGGAAATTTACAATAGCTTTTTCTAATTCTGTGAAAAATGACTGCTAGTTTGATAGGAATAGTGTTGAATCTGTAGATTATTTTGGGCAGTAGATATTGATTCTTCCAATCCATGAGTACAGAATGTTTTTCATTAGTTTGTGTCATCTATGACTTCTTTCAGTGGTGTTTTGTAGTCCTCCTTGTAGAGATCTTTCACCTCCTTGGTTACGCGGATTCCTAGGTATTTTTTTGTATGACTATTGTAAACAAGATTCTATTCTTGGTTTGGCTCTCAGCTTAATGTTATTGGTGTATAGAAATCCTGCTAATTTGTGTACATTAATTTTGTGTCATGGAACCTTGCTGAAGTTGTTTATTAGTTCCAGGAGCATTTTGGTGAATTCTTTAGTGTTTTCTAAGTATAGAGTCATTAGTGTTTCCTAAGTATAGAATTATATCATCAGCAAAGCAAGGTGGTTTGACTTATTCTTTTACTATTTAGATGCCTTTTATTTCTTTTCCTTGCCTGATTGCTCTGGCTAGGACTTCCAGAACTATGTTGAATAGGAATGGTGAGAGTGGGCATCCTTGTCTTATTCCAGTTATCAAGGAAAAAGCTTCCAGCTTTTGCCCATTCAGTATGATGTTGGCTGTGGATTTGTCACAGATGGCCCTTATTATTTTGAGGTACGTTCCTTTGATGACTAGATTTTTGAGGATTTTTATCATGAAGGGAAGTTAGACTTTATTGAAAACTTTTCTGTGTCTGTTCAGATGATCATAAACTTTCTGTTTTTCATTCTGTTTACGTGGTGAATCACATTTATTTATTTGCATATGTTGAACCAACCTTGCATGCCAGGAATGTGGTACTCAATCGTGGTGAATTAACTTTTTGATGTGCTGCTGGATTCAATTTGCTAGTATTTTGTTGAGGACTTTTGAATAACTTTCTTTTTTTGTTGTGTCTTTTCCAGGTTTTGGTATCAGGGTGATGCTGGCTTCATAGAATGCTTAGGGAAGAGTCTCTCCTGCTGTATTTTTTGGAATAGTTTCAGTAGAATGAATACCAGCTCTCCTTTGTATGTCTGGTAGAATTCAGCTGTGAATCCATCTACCCCAGGGCTTTTTTTGGTTGGTAGGTTTTTATTACTGATTCAGTTTTAGAACTCAGTATTGGTCTGTTCAGGGTTTCATTTCTTTCTGATACAATCTTGGGGAAATTGTGTGTTTCTAGAAATTTATCAATTTTCTCTAGATTTTCTAATTTGTGTGCATAGAGGTGCTCATAATATTCTCTGAGGAACTTTTATATTTTCGTGGGATTGGCTGTAATATCATCTTTGTTATTTCTGATTTTGGTTATTTGGATCTTCTTCAATTTGTTTGCTAATCTATCTAGCAGTCTATCAATCTTATTCATCCTTCCAAATAACCAACTTTTGGTTTTGTTGATCCTTTGTATGAATTTTTGTGTCTCAACTTTATTCAGCTATGCTCTGATTTCAGTTATTTCTTTTCTTCTTCTGGCTTTGGGGTTTTTGTTTATCTAGTTCCTCTAGCTGTGATCTTAGATAATTAATTTGAGATCTTTCTAATTTTTTGAGGTAGGTGTTTAGCACTGTAAACTTCCTCTGAATACTGCTTTTGCTGCATCCCAGAAATTTTGGTATGTTGTATCCATATTTTCACTTATTTCCAATAATTCTTTGATTCCTGCATTAATTTTGTTGTTTATCCAAAAGTCATTCAAGGACAAATTTTTAAATTTCCATGTAATTGTGTGGTTTTGAGATATGTTATTGGTATTGATTTCTACTTTTATTCTACTGTGGATTGAGAGTATGGTTGTTATATTTTCAATTTTAAAAAATTTATTGAGACTTGTTTTATGGACAAGTATGGGGTTGATCTTAGAGTATGTTTCATGTACAGATGAGAAGAATGTATATTCTGTGGTTAATAGGTGTAGTTTTCTATAGATATCTTTTAGGTCCAAATGGCTAAGTATAGAATTTAAGTCCAGAAATTCTTTGTTAGTCTTATGCCTTGATGATCTATCTAATCCTGTCGGTGGGGTGTTGCACTCCCCCTGTATTATTGCTCAGCTATCTATGTATTTTCATAGGTCTAGAAGGACTTGTTTTATGACTCTGGGTGCTCAATGTTGGGTGCATATATATTTAGAATAGTTAAGTCTTTCGTTGAATTGAACTCTTTATCAATATATAGTGCCCTTCTTTGTCCTTCTTTACTGTTATTGGTTTAAAGCCTGAAACTATCAACAAAGCATAACAGACAACACACAGCATGGGAGAAAATATTCACAAGCTATGCATCCAATAAAGGTCTAATATCCAGAATCTTTAAGGAATTTAAACAATTCAACAAGCAAAAGTCAACTAACCCCAGTAAAAAGTGGGCAAAAGATGTGAACAGACACTTCTCAAAAGACGACATATATGTGGCTAAAATACATATGAAAAATGCTTCCTATCACTCACCATCAGAGAAATGGAAATCAAAACCACAATGAGATACCATCTCACACCAGCCAGAATGCATATTTTTAAAAAGTCAAACAACAGTAGATGCTGGTGAGGCTGCAGAGAAAAAGAAACACTTACACCGTGTTGGTGGGAGTGTAAATTAGCTCAGCCACTGTGGAAAGCAGTTTGAAGATTTCTCAAAGAATTTAAAACAGAACTACAATTTGACCCAGCAATCCCATTACTGGGTATATATCCAAAAGAAATAAATCATTTAACCAAAAAAGGCACACACATTTGTGTTTTTATTCCAGTACAATTCACAATGGTAAAGACATCGAGTCAACTTAAGTGTCCATCAATGATGGATGAATAAAGAAAATGTGGTACATATACATCATGGAAGTCTACACAGCCATAAAAATGAATGAAATCTTGTCCTTTGCAGCAACATGGATGTAGCCAAAGGTCGTTATCAGCTTATTAAGTAATAATAACATAGGAACAGATTAAGCAAATTAACATAGGAACAGAAAACCAAATACCACATGGTCTCATTTAAAAGTGGGAGCTAAACATTGAGCACTCATGGACATAATGATGGCAGCAACAGACACAGGAGGCTACTAGAGACGAGAGGGGAGGAGGAAAGGGCTGAAAAAGTAACTATGGGATACTATGCTCACTACCTGGATGACGGAGTCAACGGTACCCCAAACCTCAGAGTCACGTAATGTACCCACGTAAGAAACCTGCACATGGATCCTTGAATCTAGAATAAAAGCTGTATTATTTAAAATAAATGATAAATAAACAAATCAATGTTCTCTGACTGTGAATGATCCTTTATCTCTTACTTTTGTCACTTCACCTTAGGTTTCTAACATCCATTTATGTTTGTGTGTGAAGCTCTCATTTATTCATTTTCATTTTACTCCCAATAATTTGCAGTGACACATATCAAGTTTTTAATTCTGTGTGAGTTTGTTGTTGAACTCTTTATTCTGTTTCTTGATCTAATTGCCTATCCTTATATAAAAACATCACACTTCTTAATTACTCTAGTTTTATAAAAAAAAACAAAACAAAACAAAAAAAAAAACTTGGTATCTTGAAAGGCAAGTCATCTAATCTTATACTTCCTGGTCAACAGTGTCTTGGATATTCTTGATACTTCACTTTTCCATGTAAATTTTAGAACTATCTTTTATGTTTTATAAAAACCTGTTGCAATGGGAATTTTATTAAATCTATAGATCAATTTGATAACTTTACTACAATGAATCTTCTTAGATTCAGTAGAATTGATGACTTTACTATACTAGATCTTCTTATCCATAAAGTTGCTATTCCTGTCCATTTGGTTGAGTCATCATTAATGCCTCTCAATAAAGCTTTACAAAACTTTATAATTTTATAATGTCATAATTTTCTACATAACAATCTTGAGCATCTGTTAAAATTATTCCTAAATAGCCATTTTTGTTGCTAACATAGATATTTTTTTGAAAAATCACATTTACTATTTGTTGCTGGTGTACGTAAATATGAAATTTCCTTTAGTGTATTTAGTTTATCTGGCTACTTTGTTAACTTTTAAATATTACTAAAATTTAATAACTTAATACAAAAAGCACTGAGAAGAATATTGCTAGTAATGGCCATTTCTGGATAGCTGTTCTTTTTTTTTTTTGTCTACTCACATTTCTTCTTCTTCTTCTTCTTTTTTTTTAATGAGACAGTCTCACTCTGTTGCCAGGCTGGAGTGCAGTGTCACCACCTCGGCTCACTGCAACCTCTGCCTTCCAGGTTCAAGAGATTCTCCTGCCTCAGCCTCCCAAGTAGCTGGGACTACAGGCCTGCACCACCACACCCAGCTAATTTTTGTATTTTTAGTAGAGATGGGGTTTCACCATGTTGGTCAGGATGGTCTGGATCTCTTGACCTCGTGATCTGCCTGCCTCGGACTCCGAAAGTGCTGGGATTACAGGCTTGAGGCACCGCACCCAGCCCACATTTCTTCTTGACACTAGTAACAACTGTAGCATCTTTAAGTTCAACTGAACTCTATCAGTGTGACGTATGTTAAGAAAATTCATCGTGTTAAAATGCCTCCATGATTTCCCCTGTCCTTACTTGTAAATTCTCCATGTACTCTGGTTCAAGGGCATCAGATTTAGCAAAATTCACAAAAATCATGTGGATACAAATCCACTATTTTACTTGGACTTAATTTGATTTTTTTTTTTTTCTGTTAGAGTTGCTTGTTTTCATATCATTTAACTAGTTGCATTAGCATTAGATTAGTAAGCCTCTTCATTACATTTCATCTTATTATTATTTAATGCTTATTCTGGTAGTATATTTAAACTGGGTCCATTTCTCTGATTGTTGTGCAGCCAAATATACATACAGAAACTATGAAAGTATCCCTAAAGAGTTAATTCCCATTTCTCTATCACTACAATGAATTTTTTAGTATTAATGTGACAAAGAGTATAAATCAAAATACTCTGTCTGGCATTTTAAGCTCTACTTAGTGTGCTTCAAAAGGGAAAAGTGGAACAATTTAGAGTTCATCAATTATATCACATTAAATTAGCCTCCATCATTGGCTTGGCTTGACAGCCTTCATCTATTTTAATTTACGACAGAAAGGACAGCCAAGTACAGGATAGTAGCAAAGACGCGGTCAAAAGGAGGCTCTGTCTTCTTAGTTATAAAAAATGCTTTGTTTTTATAGCATTAAGATAGGCATTAAGATAAAGACCTCTAACTCAAATGACATTCTAAAATAGCATATCATATATGTCATATTTACATTAATAAAAGTAAATTATAATAGAATTCTATATGTAACACACATAAATTTTTTATTGATTAAAAAAATAGGCCAGGTACAGTGGTTTATGCCTGTAATCCTAATACTTTGGGAGGCTGAGGCAAGTGGATCACTTGAGCTCAGGAGTTTGAGACCAGCCTGGGCATCATGGTGAAACCTTGTCTTTACAAAAAATACAAAAATTAGCTGGGTGTGGTGGTATACATCTGTAGTCCCAGCTACTCAGGAGGGTGAGGTGGTGGAATCACTTTAGCCCAGAAGGTGGAGGCTGCAGTGAGCCATAATCACTCCAGCCTGAGGAACAGGGCAAGATCCTATCTCAAAAAAACACATAATATGCTTGTATGTAAAGTATAAATTCCAACTGTGATATTCTGTTAACATGGCAGAATACATTGGTTCTTTAAACAAATTTACAAGGAAAAAAACACACTAAAAAGGGGGAAAGGACATGAACACTTTTTCAAAAGACATACATGTGGTCAACAATTACATGAAAAAAAGCTCAACATCACTGATCATTAGAGAAATGCAAATCAAAACTACCATGAGACACTGTCGCACACCAGTCAGAATGGCTATGACATAGTTGGCTTTGTGTTCCCACCCAAATCTTACCTCAAATTGTAATCCCCACATGTCAGAGAAGGGGCCAGGTGGGAAGTGACTGATCATGGGGGTGGATTTTCCCCCTTGCTGTTCTCATGATAGTGACTGTGTTCTCGTGAGATCTGATGGTTTTAAAGTGTGGCATTTCCCCTCCCAGCTCTCTCTCTCTCTTGCTCTGACATGTGATGACTGTACCTGCTTCCCCTTTGCCTTCTGCCATGATTATAAGTTTCCTGAAGCCTCTCAGCCATGTGGAACTGTGAGTCAATTAAACCTCTTTTCATCATAAATTACCCAGTCTCAAGTAGTTCTTTATAGTAGTGTGAAAATGGACTGATACAGGCTATTATTAGAAAGTCAAAAAATAACAGATGCTAGCAAGGTTGTGGACAAAAAGGAATGCTTATACACTGTTGGGAGTGTAAGATAGTTCAACCATTGTGGAAGACAGTATGGAGACTCCTCAAGGACCTAAAAGTAAAAATATCATTCAATCCAGCAATCCTGCTACTGGGCATATACCCAAAGGAACATAAATCGTCCTATTATTTTGTTTTGTTTTGGTTTTTGAGACAGGGTCTCTTTCTGTTAACCAGGCTGAGTGCAGTGGCATGATCTTGGCTCACTGAAACCTCTGCCACCCAGGCTCAAGCAATCCTTCTACTTCAGCTTCCTGAGTAGCTGGGATTATAGGCACATGCCACCAGGCCCAGCTAATTAAATCATTCCATTATACCATGCACAATTATGCTTATCATAGCACTGTTCAAAATAGCAAAAACATGGAATCAACCTAAATGAGCATCAATGCTAGACCGGATAAAGAAAATGTTGTACATATACACCATGGAATACCATGCAGCCATAAAAGTTGAATAGAGTTGTACTCTTTCAGGAACATGGATGGAGCTGCATGCAGGTCATTATCCTTAGCAAACTAAACTAATGCATTCATTCTTCAACTATTGTGATGTTACCATTAAATGGCTGGGAATAGTCAATGAATTTCTTATTATTTTATAATCTTTATCATTACGTAAGCATCAACAGGTAAATGTTCTTTATTTTTATTCAATTTAATATCCTTAGTATTTTCTTTGTTTATGGTATAGAAAATGATATTGTTCTAATATATAAGGTTATCAACATAATGAATGTGCAATTCATACTGAATATAGATTACAATACAAATCACATTGACTCTTCATGGGTTTTAGAATGACATCATGTTAGGTTTAAAATATTGAAAGCTTGGACTGAATGCTAGGAGATTCAAACAATAACTTACCCATTACTAACTTCACCTTCCATCTTTGAAAAAAAAGAATGTTGAAATATTATTTATAAATACTTCATACTTTTCAGAATAAGACTCCTATAAAAATAAGCAGTAGTATTATCACATTATTGAATTCCAGTGCTGTTTAAATTTCCAGCTTTGATAATGGCTCCTTGAATTTGGACCTGACTGATGAGCATAAAAAATTCTCCTTCAGATTTGTACTAAATAGCCAAAATTGAATTTGGGAGAACTCAGGGTATTGACAATGGTCCTTTTCTAAATTAATAAAGGGTTTGGAATTTTTCTTTTTTGTTTTTCTTTTCTTTAAAAAAATGTGTTAGTTGATCTTTCTCTGAGCACCATTTTGAAAGTATCACTCTTATTTCATGAAAATCAGTATTCTTTTGGTATTTAGGAAATATTAACTAAATCCAAACCATGTTTCTCAACCCCTTTTATCTCTAAGGATTCATAAAAATGGATGAAGATTGTGTGTGTGTGTGTGTGTGTGTGAGATAACATTTATAAAAAAAAAACAGGAAAAATAGAATGCACTCAATCACTTGAAATTACATTTCTACCATCCTCCACCTTCCCAAAATAAAGCAAGAAAAAGTGAATCTATTATTTAGACTAGTCATAGAAAGTGCCTTATTCCCACCTGGGGAAATGCCTTACCAAATGAAGCTTCATTTTTATAGTATCATTGTGTTCCACTCACAATTCTGTTAGTTGTATTGAACATCAAATCATGTTTAAATAAGCTTTAGTACTCTCCAAAATATCATTTATTTGCTATCAAGAATCTAAAAGGATGTCAGAAATAACATTCAGTATACACAAAATGAATATAGCAGTATCTGTGTCTTTGAAAATGTATTTTATATATAAATTCAAAAGTCATGCTTTGCATAGCTGTTTACATTATGAAAAGTTTTAACATTGCTACCTGGATTTTACTTTAATCAAGATATTTGTCTAGTATTTACTTCCTAAGAACTCATCCACATTAGTTCCATAATGATAGAGCATCCAAAGCCTTTCTATAATAAATTGTATGTATTCAGAACATGCTTTTACATATTAAACGTTTTATTTTTTTAATTCATATATGCCTATATTTTTCAGTAACTTATTACTATAAATATGAACATATTTGTAAACACAACCAGTCATCAGACAGGTCTAGTTTTTATACACCAATTGGTGTATACACCCTATACACCAATATAGGGAAGTGTGTGCGTGTGTGTGTCTGCATAGACTGTGGGAGTAGAAGTGAAAAATAGGGAAGTTATGTTTGGGAACAGAAAATGGCAAATAGAAAGAGGTATAGATAAGGAACAAGTACTATGATTTAGGGATTATACAGGGGTTACTATACAGATAGTCATTTGGTATTATGACTTCATACTACATGGATAGTCATTTGACTTACATTATATTTTCCATTCATAGGAGAATTAAAAGCCAGTAGGCTTCTGGCCCCTTATGCCTAGCACCCTCCTGTCAAAGACAGCCATGTGATGTTTAATTATGTTTCTGGTCAATGATGGACTGTATATATTACACGGCTCCCATGAAATTATAATGGAGCTACCCTATGTATGTGTGCCCAATTTTTATCTTATATAATGCATTAATGCATTTTTACTCTACTTATTTTTTATATTTAGATACACAAATACTTATCATTGTGTTCTAGTTGTTTACAGTATTCAGTACAGTAACACGCAACACAGGTTTGTAGCCCGAGAGCAATAGGCCATACCGTGTAGCCTAGGTGTGTGGTAGGCTATCCCATCTGAGTTTCTTCAAGGAAACTCTAGGATGTTCACACTATGATGAACTTGCCTAATGAGGCATTTCTCAGAAGGTATCTTTTCATTACGTGATGCATAATTGTATAGTGTTTTTAATCTTGAACTTGTCTTACATTTCAGCTTGTGAGTAATTTGGTTTGGACAAAAGATACTGAAGTTAACAAAAAGCATGAAGCCAATATTCTATAGAAGAAATGCAGAACAGCCATTGGATAAATAGATTTGTCTGGTTCAATAGCTCTGCTAAATCTCAGCCAATATTTGCTTACATGAAATAGTGATGCATTTAGAACTCTTAGACTATTGGTAACAACCTGAATTTAAGTCCCATTTCATTTCTGCCCATAATAGGATATTAAACCAGAAATATATGTAAAAACATTTTTTAAAAAGTGGTTGCCTTTCAGCCATTTAAATAGTAACAAAACTATTACTATATATAATCATAAAGGGGCTGGTGAAATGCCCTTATTTGAATGAAATCTTTCCTTTTTATTCTGTTACATATAAACTTATCTAATTAATTTAGGGAAGAATTTTCCACAAAAATGCTCTTCAGTACATAAATATATCAAATATCAATGATCTTGCTCAGTGCCTTTTTAAGGATATGGCAACTTGGAAGCAGTATCGCCTATTATAAAGAGGGACTTTGCATTCAAAAGAGGTTATGAAAAAACAAGGACTCTTCTTTACTCATAGATTATATCTTTGGCCAAATGATAATGATCTTAGCATCATCCATACATTGAACAATAAGCTAGAAATACTCTGTTCTAAAATATCAACGTCTTCTACAACTACGACTTGTTTTTTATAACTATTTTCTACATATTATTTATATTGGATTTCAGTATGTTAAAAATACATTCTAAATAAGTAAATAAAATGTTTAAAAATACATTCTATGAATCTCTTATAGGATTATATTTCATTTTATTTCAAATTTTTAAAAAATTATTTTATGGATTTAGGAATACAAGTGCTATTGTATGACATAGATACGTTAAGGGATCATTTTTAGAGTACTAGAACAATCTAACATCTGTTGTCAAGTTAAACTTTTCAGGGCCCATAGGCTCATAAATGTGACACAGTGACCTTCACTGTAATGTACCTAGAACAATATATGCTTTGGGTTCATGGCTCCTGACTGAAACTTTGTATACTTTCAGTGACATATGTCAATTTATTCTTCCTGCACAATCTTGTTTGCTAATCATTATTCCTGAACTCCTGCTTTACAAGTCTAGTAATCAAAGAATAAATAGTTCTGTCTGCAATTAGATCCTCAAAGCAATAGGGTCCCATCAGGCACCTATTAGCTTCACACATTATTAACAAGAGTTCAGTTGTTTAATAGCCAAAACTTTGCCTTACTATAGTTGGAGGAAATAGATTTTCTTTAATTTGTTAAAGAATTAGGAATTTAAATTGTATTATTTGATTCAACTCTAGGAAAAAGTTTCAGAACCTCACCACGTCAAAACTGCCTCAGTGGTGAAGTTAAGAATTTTATATTTGGCTTTGTCAATGATTTCTTAGAAATGACACAAAAGAGCACTGTCAACAAAATTAAAATTGTCAAGTGGGATTACACCAAACTAAGAAACTTCTGCACAGCAAAATGAAAAGGCATAGTTTTGGAGAAAATATTTGCAAGCTATGTATCTGGCAAATGACTAATATCCACAAAATAGAAACAAAATCGACAACTTAATAGCAAAAACAACAACAAAATTTTAAAATGAAAAATAAGAAAAAAACGAAATTTAAAAATGAACAAAGGAACTGAATAGATTTTTTTTTTTTTTTTCAGACAAGGTCTGCCTCTGTCACTCAGGCTGAAGTGCAGTAGCATGATCTCAGCTCACTGCAACCTCTGCTTCCAGGGCTCAAGCCATCCTCTCAACTCAGCCTCCCAAATAGCTGGGACTACAGGCATGCACCACCATGCCCAGCTAATTTTTGTATTTTTTGTAGAGAGGGAGTTTGGCCATGTTGCCCAGGCTGGTCTCCAATTCTTGAACTCAGGTGATCCACTTGCCTCGGCCTCCCAAAGTGCTGGAATTACAGGCGTGAGCCACCACACCTGGCCTGAATAGATATTTTTTCAAAGAAGGTATACATATGGCCAAAATATATATCAAAAGGTGCTCAACTTTAGTACCCATCAGGGAAATACAAATCAAAATAATGAACTATCACCTCACACCTGTTAGGATGCCTATTACCCAAAAAGCAAAAGATAATCAATGTTGGTAAGGAAATGGAGAAAAAGGAACCCTTGTACCTTATTTGTGGGAATGTGAATTGGTACAGGCACTATGGAAAACACTATGGAAGTTCCTTAAGGTTAAAAATAAGAACACTGGTTCAAGATGGCTAACTACAGACATTGGACACCTGCTCTCTCCAGAAGAAAGCAACAAAATTATGAAGAGATAGTCATACCTTGAATAGAACATCTAGGAAAGAGCACTAATGTCCAACAGAGGTGCCACAGGGAACATCTGAGGCAGAGAAGGAAAAGGCACCCAGCAGCCAGCTCAGAGAAGGTCGGCTTGGGAGCCCCAAGGGGCTTGGTATTACAGGTGAAGAGTAATGCAGCAGTCCACATCTCTACTGTGGACTGCTGCAATTTGAGCAATGGGAGAGTTCTAATACCCACACAAATCCTGACACTAGCATGGGGGGTGATTTGCAGGGTCCATGAGGGCAATGCTCCAGAAAGAGGACTTGCACATGGTCACTCATTCCTGTCCCTGCCAAGACCTAAGCAGCAGCAGCAGCTGGGCACACTTGTGAGGGCACAGTTGCCATGGGACTGCATCCTGCTCTGGGCATCATAGCCCCCATATCGCTACATCCCAAGAGCCCCAACTGACATCTCTCAGTGTCCACCCAGAGAGCTAAAGTGGCACAGTGTTGGCTGGATCCAAAGATTCTGCAGAGTCCCCAGTACTTTGGTCCAGAGGTCTCCAACCTCTGGGCCACAGACTGGTAGCTGACCATGGCTTGTTAGAAACCATGCCACACAGCAAGAGATGAACAGTGGGTGAGTGAGCATTACCACCTGAGCCCCACTTCTTGTCAGATCAACAAGGGCATTAGAGTCTCACAGGAGTGAGAACACTATTGCAAACTGTGCCTTTGAGGGATCCAGGTTGTGTGCTCCTTATGAGAATCTAACTAATGCCTGATGATCTGAGGTGGAACAGTTTCATCCTGAAAGTATCTCCCCACCTATTCATCCCCATCTGTAGAAAAAATGTCTTCCAGGAAACTGGTCCCAGGTTCCAAAAAGGTTGGGGACTGCTGCTGTAACCCACAGGGAGCACTATCACCTGGGGGAAAGGATGGTACAGCGTACCATCCTTGGGGCAAAGGAAACAAAGCAGATGCTTTTCAGAGGCCAAGACCTCCATGTCTGGGACTATGAGAAGTGACTCTGTCTCCAGCAGTAGTGCAAATTTTGTACTTGGCCTTGTAAGCAGAGAGTGAGATCCCCTCTCACCAGCAAAGTGACCTCTCTGCTGGGGCTCATATGTAGGGAATAGGACACCTTCTTTCCCTCTGCACACTGTTACAAGTACAGCCATTGCTGCTGCCACTGGAGGCTGAGGTGCATGAACAGAGGCTGCCTGTGTGGGGATATGAATGGCAACTGTGCTCCCACTGATGGTGTGGCCCCAGCCTCCAGGACAGTGTGACACACAGGGTCCCTCCCCACCTCTACAGCACCGTTGCTGCAGAGAGCAGGACAGCCTGAGAGATGTGTGTCTGGGGCTATGAATGGTGACCCCACACTACAGCCACTATCAACACCAGTGCACACTAATCAAGACCCAGAGATACATACTTTCCTGGCCCACTGCTGCCACTACCAGCATCCAAGCAAGCAGCCACCTAGAGGCCTAAGAATCAGTCTGTCTGGTCCTGCTAATACTGGTGCCAGTGTATGCTGCTCTGTGGCCCAAGATCAAGCATGCTTGTCCCACTGCTGCCAATATAGGCATAGCAAGATAAGGACAGTTCTTAGAGGAAAATTTCTTCAAGCAAATGAAAATGAAAACACAACATATGAAAGCGTAACATACTTTATTTTGTGGGACGCAAAAACAAAGCAGTGCTAAGAGGCAAGTTTTTAGCAATAAATACCTACATAAAAAAAGCCAAAAAGATTTCAAATAAACAATCTAATAATGCATCCCAACAATCTAATGATGCATCTCAAGGAGCTAGAAAAGCAAGAACAAACCACACAAAAAATCTGTAGAAGAAAGAGCCAAATTGGAGGCATCATACTACTTGACTTCAAAACATATTATAAGGCTATGGTAAACAAGGCAGCATGGTATTGGAATAAAAACAGACACATAGACCCATAGAACAGAATAGAGAACCCAGAAGCAAATGGAAATATTTACAGCCAACTGATCCTCAACAAAGCTACCAAGAACATACACTAGGGAAAGGATACTCTCTTCAATAAATGGTATTGGGAAAGCTGGATAACTGTCTGCAGAAGAAGGAAACTTACACCCCTATCTCTCCTCATACACAAAAGTAAACTCAAGATGGATTAATGACTTAAATGAAGACCCCAAACTATAAACTACCAGAAGAAACATAGAGAAAAATCTTTAGGACATTGGTATAGGCAAAGATTTTATGGCAAAGCCCTCAAAAGCACAAGCATTAAAAAGGGGGGGGGATCATATTAAATTTAAAAGTTTCTACATAGTAAAGGAAACAATCAGCAGAGTGAATAGACAACCCTTTGAATGGAAGAAAATATTGGCAAATTACTAACTGACAGGGGACTAATATACAGAATATATAAGGAATTCAAATAACTCAACAGTTTCAAAAAAAAAAACTCATTAAAACATGAGAAAAGGACATGAATAGTTGTTTCTCCAAAGAAGACATAAAGATGGCCAATGGGTATATGAAAAAAATACCCCAGCATCACTAATCATCAGGAAAATCCAAATCAAAACCACAATCAGATACCGTCTCACTCAAGTTAGAATAGCTATGACTAAAAAGACAAAAAATAACAGATGCTGGTGAGGATACAGAGAACAGGTAACTTTTATGTTGTTGGTGGGAATGTAAATTAATACAGCCACTGTGGAAACAGTATAGAGGTTTCTCATAAAACTTAAAGTAGACCAACCTTATAATCCAACAATCCCACTACTGGGTATCTATTCAAAGGAAATCAGTATATCAAGGGGATACCTGGACTCTCACGGTTACTGCCAGCACTGTTCATGATAGCAAAGCTATAGAATCAACCTACATGCTCATCGATGGATGAATGAATAACGGAAATGTAATATATATACACAATGGAATACTACTCAGCCATAACAAAGAATGAAATCATGTCATTTGCAGCAACATTGATGGAACTGGAGGACATTATGTTAAGTGAAACAAGTCAGGCACAGAAAGACAAATACTGCATGTTCTCACTTACGGAAGATAAAAGACTTGATTTCATGGGCATAGGGAATAAAACCATAGATACCAGAGTCTGGGAGGGGTTGCAATGCGGAGCGGGGGAGTGAATGAAGACAGGTTGATTAGGGGTAAAAACATACAGTTAGATAAAATAAGTTCTAATCTAATATTTGGCAGCAGGCTGGGGTGACTATACTTAGCAATAATATGATGTATATTTGAAATAAGTACAAGAGAGAAATTGAAAGAATACCAATACACGAAAAATGATAAACATTCAAGGTGACTGATACCCCAATTACCCTGAATTGAACATCACACAATTTCTGCATGCAACAAACACTTCCATGGACTCCATAACTATATAAATTATTATATATCAATGAAAAGGGAAAAATTAAAAATAGAACTATCATTTGATGGAGCAATCCTGCTTCCAAAGGGGCAATGGAATTAGTATCTCAAAGAGGTACCTGTATTCCTATCTTTATTTCAGCATTGCTTACAATACTAACAACCATGTCCATGTCCAACCTAAAGGTCCATTAAATTTGAATGGATAAAGAAAATGGGGTATATACACACAATGGAATATTACTTGGCCTCAAAAAAGAGGCAATCTTGCAATTTGCAACAACACAGATGTACCCAGAGGATATTATGCTAAGTAAAATAAGCCAGACACCAAAGGACAAATACTACATGGTACCACTTATATGAGAAATCTAAAATGGCCGAACTCACAGAAGCAAGAGAGTAGAATGGTGATTTTCCAGGAAATGGGGGAAGATGGAAATGGAGAAGTGTGAGTCAAAGTGTACAAAGTTTCAGTTAAGCAAGATGAGCAAGTCCTAGGGACCTGCTATACAACACAATTGTATGTATAATTACAGCATAATGTGTATAGTTAATGATAAGGTATTATATACTTAACATTTTGCTAAGAGACTAGATTTTACATTGTGTTATGTAAAACATCATAATCCAAATCAAAATTGCTAACCATCAGGAAAATCCAAATCAAAACAACAATCACCTAAATCAATAAATAAATAAGGTGGAAGGAAATTTCTGGAGGTAATGAATAGGTTTATAGCATAGATTCTGTTGATGGTTCCATGGCTGTATACTTATCTCCAAACTCATCAAGTATATACATTAAATATGCACAGTTTTTTGAATATAAGTCATCCTTAAATATAGTGGTTTAACAAAACTTTATATTATTACTCAATAAGGTGCTTAGCTAACTTCTACTTCAAATGTAGTAGTCAAAGTTTCTATCAGTTTTTTAATAGATGTAATGCAAAATGATGGAAGATAACTTGGATATCAAGCCTGAGTGTGAAACATGAATTAAGTGAATCATTTGAAACATGACTCCTTAAAAGTAATCATATATTTGATATGTGCTGGTTTGGTTAGCTGACTTGAAATCTGTTCAGTTTACAAATGCTCATTGAGCACCTATTAATGTGCCTTGCAAGCATCATACTAAGTAGTAGTGATGAAAAGACAAATAAGATAGAGTATCTGCCACTTAGAATTTACATTCCAGGAATGGGATTTTGTTACTGTTCTAAAAACTCAGATAAATGAAAGTTAATAGCAGGTCCTACCAAACTCTCTCATTTTCCCATAAAGACAAAGGGTAAATCTTTCATACTTAGAAAAAGTCAGATTGAGGTTTTTAAGTAGGTGTAGCTCAAGAAATAGTGAGGCTAGAATTCTCTAGAACTATCTAAGGAAGCAGAGTCTTTTGCTGTAAGGAACCATTTGCAGTACTGTACTGTTTTCTTTCTCAAAAGGCAATGCTTCATCTTCAGCCATTTAAACGTGGATGTACTTTTTGCATACAGTGTGGCATTAATAATTCAGAATTTAGACAAAAATAGCACTTCCTTCTGAGAAAAGAGAATAAATTCTATTCATATTCAAATAAAATGCCAAGCTATTTTTAAAACGTTATTCAATTATTGGATAAATAATTAATAAATAAATAAATTATAAACATTGTTCTAATTTTCCTAAATGTCTATAAATAAAGTTTGTAGAGGATTCTAGAGTTCTATGTATGGTAACTCAAAAGTGAACAAAAATTAGAAATAATATTTCATATTTGGCAACTATTTTTATTTGAAATAGAACTATCGAGAATCTCATCATTGTGCATTTGGTATATGAGGAAGTTTTATTTAAGAAATATTTAAAATCTAATAAAAGTTTTGATACTTAAATTACATGCAAAATATAATATAGGCATCAATTGTATTCTTGGACTTAACAAAAGCATCAAAAGCCTAGTCTAATATAAAAAAAATAGGCCTTTTAAAATCATCAAATAAAAATACAGATGATATTCAATGACAATGTTCAATCCATTGTAGCAAATAGGTATATTTTGTAAAATACCTTCACATTCAACAACAATTTCATGTCTACAAAGACTGTCTATGACTTTGAGGTACTATAACATCTGTAAACATAGGCTTTCCTACTTTTAAAGTAATTTTGGCATAAGATGAATGATCTAAGTGGATGATTCCCACATTTTGGATTTCACAGACTAGTGATGATGACAGTAACTTTAACTCTTTATGGAGTACTTACTATATGCCAGAACTGCTCTGTGAGTCTTACATGTATTATCTCATTTTATCTTAACAATCCACGAGGTAGTCATTATTGATATTTCCATGGTATAGATGATAAAATGACATCATAAAGATGCTAAATAACTCGTCCTAAGTCATACCAGTAGTACATGGCAGAGTTGATATTTAAAATAAATGTAGAAATAAAGATGAATAACTGACAGAGGAGTTCTAACTTCTTGATTTTGCTACAAAAGGGTATTTTTAAAATCTCAAACATCACTATTTTATAATAATTTTGTGGAAGACATCTGAACCACAACACAATTAGACCACAATAATTAACTGAAATTAACTTAGCTTAATAAAAATTTTATTAGCCTTATTTTTCTAATTGCACAGTGAAAACGTAGTCATAGGCCAGTACCCATCCATAGATTTATGACTGGAAATGGCTGACATACTCCAAGTTGCTAATTCTATCTGTGCATAACTACTTCCTTCTTACATGTTGAAAATTATTGTAAAAGAAACATTATTTTAGAATATACTATATTCTGTGATGACAGCCACAAATCAATTAAATTAACATAAAAATGAGCAAGATCAATATTTGTTAAGTATGATAACATGCTAGCCATTTAGATATATAGTGTGTAATATACAGATATTACACTATATGTGCATTACACTATTTGGTCACAATTTGGGTTGAATTACCTGATTCAATTTACCCAACAACTCTGTAATAAACATACAGTCATTCTAGTTTTTGGAAATAAGGATACTAAGATTCAGGGAGGTTAGATAATTAACCCAAGTTTATTGATATAGTACATAGTGGAACTTTTCTAAGGGAAATTTTACTCAAAAGCTCATATTTATTTTAAATTATGCTATATTATGGACAATAATTAGCTCTATTTGAACAAAGTCTCAGTAATATTGTTTCTTAATGTACATATCCTGAACCAAAGCTGTTTAAAAAACCTTAGAGACATAAAATTGTTGGGGAGGGGGAACAGAAACTTTTTTTATTTGTAATAATAAATAAACAATTAGAAATGTTATTACAAAAAATGCTTGTAATAACATTATACACACACAGGCAACACAGTGGATCATTAGACACATAGGGAAAAATATTTCTTGCTATACTTCATATTCAAGTTGTAACATACCCTCAAAATGCATTGATTTTGGAGGACCCAAGATAAATTTGCAGAAATATCTTTTTAAGAACATAAATATGCCGGGTGCAGTGGCTCACGCCTGTAATCCCAGCACTTCGGGAGGCCAAGGCGGGCAGATCATGAGGTCAGGAGATCGAGACCATCCTGGCTAACACAATGAAATCCCGTCTCTACTAAAAATATAAAAACTAGCCGGGGGTGGTGGTGGGCGTCTGTAGGCCCAGCCACTCGGTAGGCTGAGGCAGGAGAATGGCATGAACCTGGGAGGCGGAGCTTGCAGTGAGCCGAGATCGTGCCACTGCTCTCCAGCCTGGGCGACAGAGCGAGACTCTTATCTCAAAAAAAAAAAAAAAAAAGAACATAAATATTATACACTATATATACTAAAAAAAAAACAAAACTAGAAAGTTTAAATTATAAGCCCTTGCTAATGAAAAAAATATAAATTGTACAGAAATTACCAGGTATCTAAAACAATTTTCCTTTTAATTAACTACTATGTAATAATTAATACAGAATAACAATAATTTCTGGATATGGAAATAATTACCATAAATAGTATACTGATACTATTCCTAGAAGAACTTATGATTAGACAAAAATATGTGTATCAAATATCTAGATTATTATCTCACAATCTAATTGGGCTAAAACAAATATGGGTCAATGAAAATTTTCTTAGGCAGAGCTTATTTATATGCTATGTCTATGCTTATATACTTTTTATTAATGTGTATGTTATTTATACTAAATCTTTAAAAAATAGCTTACATAAATTATATCAATTCTTTAAGGAATAAATTTCAATTTGCTTATACAAATTTCAACTTAGGAATTTGTTTATAAGGTTCTATAATCCTCTGTGATTCATCAGAATTTTAATTATTTGCACTCTCTGGATTTTGGAGGCCAGTTTGGGTTGAATTTTCCAGCACTACAATTTATGTTATAAAATCTTAGTCATGTATTTTTATTGGTACGTTATGTAGTCAGTGAGGCTGCTGGGTGGTTAATATCAAAAGGTTTAAATATATTAGGCATGCAAAGAAAAAAAAAACAAAAAATGCTAGTTTTCTTCTTCTTCCCATATATCTTGCTTGTAGGGTTTCTATCAACACAGAAAGAATATTCGTTTTCATTATCTAAGAGGATCTTCAGAAAAACTCTCTAGGTACAGAAGGTAGAAATAATCCTTTCCTTACAGATAATGAAATTAATATTTGAGAAATCAAGTGGCTATAAATTCAATACTGGAAAGCTTCTTTATCATAATAAAAATTATATAAATGACAGTGTCTTTTTGTTTGGTCTTCTAGGAAGCTCAGAGTCAAATATAAAGTTTAATATTTGCACCTCTGTTGGTCCAGAATTCCATGAAATAATTGAAAAGATATTTTAATATGGAATAACATATGTGTTGGTAGACAAATATATGTAAATTTAAAATATAACTTAATACATTATATCCTTATATATAATTTAAGATATATTAAAAACGTTATCAATTTATTTTGCAGATGTCATTATTTTACAAACACTTTAGTAATGCTAATATGTACTTAATAATAGCCTTATGAGGAAAGTTTTATGATTGTTTCCCTATCCCCCTTTTACAGAAGATGAACTCGAATCTCTGAGAGAATATGTAACTTGCTTAAAGTTACATAGCTAGAAAAGGCAGAACCAGAATTCAAATCCAAGTAATCTCAGTCTAGATTCTGTGCTTTTAATCTCTTTCCTAATACTGCTTCTGTTGTGATACTTTAAAATGTAGTTTCTTGATGAAACTGTGACTTAAGGTCTACAGCTTCTAAGAGCTAGCAGTTGCCAACTATTTTGTTCCTTTAGAGGGAGATTTCCACTGGTGGAGGCACAAGAGCATACAGGCAGGAAACTGGCTGGTTCTCCTATCATCATCATCATCATCATCATCATAGATATGCATTATTATCTATTGAATGTTTACTATAAAATAGGTACATTTCTATACAGTTTACAAATAGGCATTATTTGGTTACCAAAGCAACATATGAAGTATATATTCCTTTTTGTTTGTTTGTTTCGTTTGAGACAGCATCTCACTCTGTGGCCCAGGGTGGAGTGCAGTGGTGTGATCTTGGCTCACTGTAACCTCTGCCTCTGCACTGGTTTCAAGCAATTCCCCTGTCTCAGCCTTCCGAGTAGCTGAGATTACAGGAACCTACCACCATGCCAGCTAATTTTTGTATTTTTAGTAGAGATGGGGTTTCACCATGTTGGCCAGGCTGGTTTCGAACTCCTGACCTCAAGTGATTCACCCGCCTTGGCCTCCCAAAGTGCTGGGATTACAGGCATGAGCCACCATGCCTGGCCCACATTCCTTTTTTTTTTTTTTTTTTCTTTTTCTTTCTTTTTCACAGATTAGGAAACAAAGGCCCAGGATCGTAAGGTAATTTACCTAAATTCACACAGTAAGTTGTGGAGCTAGGGTGAGACCTGTGTTCAGTTTATCTATCCTGCTAATCAAAGGGAACAAGAAAGGAAAACCCAACAGACTTATTTTCACAGCTAGAGTAAGAACGGGTGTTAGACATCTATCAAGTCTAAAACAGTCTAAAAAAAAAATCACTACAACTATAAAAGGCTGCACACCAAGTTCACACCTTGTTTGACCATGAATCCTTTACTTTTAACCACTGCATTGTATATCAGGATCAATTTATGGTAATGTGTTTCAGAAAAATTAGCTACATTTCTTTTACATGTCACCTTTCTCCTTACACAGCAAAAACAGTTACCAATATAACCAAGAGCAGTGGTTCTCAAAAAGAGGTGGTGGGTGGGATGGTGTATTAAAATTACATGAACGTTCTTTCTTAGTTATATATTCACCCAGGTAAATACGTGAGAATGAATGACCGACTGTGAGGTAAGGGAGAAGAGCAAGAAAAAGATCTATGCAGCTTGGAGAATTCCCCTCAGTGACTATGACATGATAACTACTGAGTTACAGTCTAACAACACAAATACACTCTCAAGATGGTTTAATTTGATGATCTAATACAAACACAACCTTCTATCACATGGAAGGAGATTAGTATACAGTTGGAATTAAGAATGTGGTCTTTTGGAGTCAGACTGCTTGGGTTTGAATACCAGTCCTGCTACTTTTTGTGTGACACTGGGTCAGCTGCTGAATCTACTGCTATCAGTTCTGACATCTTTGAAGTAGGGATAATAATTTTACTGCCTCATTGGATTATTATAAGAAATAAATGAGATAATGCAGGTAAAAGTCCTTACATGATAACTCAATGAACAGCATTATTACTACAGCAACTTTGTTCAACACTTACTCTGTATTAATTTTGATCTATTAACTTTTCAAGGACTTAGTCTCTAATTAACATATGACATAGAAGGACCAAACAAATCTACTTTTAATAGTCCTGTTAATTGACATTCAAAGCTAGATTTTAAATCCTTCTATTTTGTATATGAGAAAGATGTATTCATCATAATCCATTCCCTAGTAATAGCAGAATCCCATTCCACATGTCTGGAAAGACGCATGTAATGTAAATTTTGATAATTTAAAAAGGGATATTATTCATAGACTGCCAACGAAAGCAGAACCACACTAGACTTCAAAAACAGATACACTATAGGTATAAATCATTTCTCCTGAAACACAAAAACTGCTATGCCAGGTCAGACAAGTGTTCTCTCAAGTCCATCATTCAGTCTAATAAATGTCCCAAGAGTCTCCCTGTTAAAGAGTATGATATTCACATGATTATCTTTCCAAAGCTCAAGGATACACTTTAAGGATACCACTTGTTTTCCAGAGTCCACTTGCTATATATATAGCTATTGCTTTGAATATATCTCTTTCGTGAACGTATTTTAAAATTTGTGTCCATATCATTCCTTAATGTGTTTGATAAATATATTATTAGCCCATTGAAAGAAGAATTAGTTTTGTTTATCTGATCTAGTCTTCCAAGACTTCAAAGCTCAGGATTCCTAACAGCTCTGGAACTACAGCCTTAGCAAATACATACAGCCATTAATTTACATAGACTTTTCATAACTACATATACTTTAATAAGAGTTTTCTCTGCAGAAGAGACTGCAATGCTCACCAAATATTTCATATGATCCCCTATAGTTACTAGGCATCTTCAAATTAGGCAGGGCCATGTAACTAATTTTGCCAATAAACTGTGAGTGGAAATAACATCTATTAATTCTGGGTCAAAGCAGAGAAGATGTCAACTCTCCATGCACTCTCTCTACATCTGCTTTGGTGATCAGTGAGGATCTAGATGTGGCTCTTCTGTTAGCCTAGGTCTCTGAGTAACTAGATGGAAGACAGACCCTTTGCTGATCTGTCTTAGATATGTCTTAGAAGTGAGATATAAACCCTTGTCATATAAAGCCATTGATATTTCAAGGTTAATTTACCATCACGGCATAACAAAGCCTACCTTGACTAGTCCAGAAATTGGTATCAGGATCAGAGTGCTGCTGTTACAAAAACCTAAACTACGTGGCATTGACTTAGCAGGCAGATTATGAGAAAATTGATACTGGACGCTGAACAGCTAGCAATCTATGTTATGCAGTACAAAAACATTTGGTTAAATGTTGTCTTTGATGAAGTGGGAGACAGATCACATATCTCATGTGTTTAAGTTCTAGGAGAAGATAGTGGAAAACAGAATATTACTAGAGTATGTTGACTACTTTTAACAGGGTATTAAGGAAAGACCTTTAATCAAAAAGTAATGTCATTTTGCAAAGAGAAATGAAATGGAATTCAGAGAGTCCAAAAATTCAGAGAGGCCTTGCAATTTTGGAAAAGTTAACTACTGAAGACTCTAAACAGTAGCTGAGAAAGACTTTGAATGACAGAGGCCCATTAAAATTTAATCAGTACCAAAGATATGATTAAAGGTATAGCCTTCATGCCTACTGTTAAAATTGTTGGGCTCATTATGATGTCTCAGGGCAAATATCAAATTAGGGGTTATTACCCCGAAACATTTCAACTGGATAAAATGACTCAGGGTAAAGATCAGAATGAAAGTTTAACCTTTCTGCAGAAGTCAGATAGTCTCAATGTAACTCTCATTGAGTCTAGAGAGTGAAGTATGGGGAGAGAAAGCAAAGCAATACAGCAGATCTGAGAATTACATCTGTAAAAAAAACCTGCAGGCAGGGTAATTGGCACATAGGACTCACTGTAACCATACAGATAAGAAACCCAGTGAGTTTCAGAGACGGTTGTACTGCAAAAGGAACAACAAACTTGTAATTAAAACAAAACCAAACAAACAAACAAACAAACAAAAAACTAGTACTGTTCAAGACTTAAAATTACACTTGGGCTACCAACTTGCTTTAAGCAGGAAGTAGGAAGAAAATCCCTCACTGAAGCCCCCAAGTAAGGGATATTCCACCACACGTACTTCAGATACGGCCAAAGAGGATAATAGAAAAGAAGTACCTTCCAGAGAGTACATGCCATGCAGGGACTCTAGGAAATAGTAAGGGAAGGACCTCCTCCCAGGCATCAGGATCCTTCACTTTCACAATTACTGCACCTAATGGTGCCTGCCATTTTTCTCATTTTTGAATGGAGGTTTTACACTGTTTAACCTATTCCTCTTCTACCATTGTCTATTGGGTATGGAGTGAGGAGATACTTTCTTTTATCAGTTCATAGGTTTCAGGACCAAGAAAGCCAAGTCAGAACATAATGTGCAGGTTATATCATACGGCCAGATTTCTAAACTTGAGCCAGTTGCAGTGACTGGACGGGACTTTTGGGTTGTTCTCCCTTGCTGGCATCTATGATATGCATATGATATCTTTAGTGACAGAAATGATATAAATAACCTACAGGCACTTACAGCATTTGACTTAAGATTTAAGTTCCTTTTGGAAGGAGACAGATAATATAAGACAAATATAAACTTTTGTCTTTAATGTTAATACTTATTATTATGCTATGTGCATAAGAATGATTATAGGTATTCAAATGATATTAAACACAGTTACAAACTGTTTCCTGAAACAGAAGCCAGAACTGAGTTTTCCTAATGAGCAGAGTGGTAATAAAAGAAAATGTAATGATGATTTACTTTTCTTCAGAGTTTAATTCATTTTAACTACTCCACGTAAATTTTTAAAATATTAACAAAAGTGGGAGAGTTCATTTCATAATCAATTTTATAAAAAGATTCGTAGTTTATTTCTTACCCTATAGAGATTGGTGTTTATTGTTCAGTTGTACTTATATTAGTTAAATCATAGAAATGATCCTTAATTTTTGTACGTGTACAGTGGTGTACACCTGTTTCTTAATGTAATGTTTTAGCTTGATGTGCCTGAAGAAATTTAGTATATGAAATAATGCTTGGTAAAAGCCAATAAACTCACTTCCTCTCTTTGTTGAATTATTGTTTTTTATATCATGCTTATTTATTGTTATATAAATCAGTCAAAGATGGCTCCTGTATATTGGTCCATAGATTGTTTATTTCTTCACAGTAGGTTGAGACCTGGTAGTTCAAAAGTAAACCTGTACCAAACTCAGATTTTCATTCATTTCACTATGTTTTCAACATAGACTAAATAAGTAGATATTTAGGTAGTTAGAAGTAGCCTACTTTGCATACCCCATGAAACTGTGCCCAATATCTCCTGGTCCCAGGCTATAGATAAGCCCTGGGCTATAAATATGTCAAGCTACTGATGCCCTTTGGAGCTCTCTGACGAAGAGACTCAATGTAGTGCTGCTGAGGAAAATCACTTAGACAGGTAAGCCCCCTCCCTATCCTCCTCCTCCTCTGGGAGTTTCCTTGCAGTATTAGTCTGTTTTCATGTTACTGATAAAGTCATACCCAAGACTGGAAAAAAAAGAGGTTTAATTGGACTTACAGTTCCACATGGCTGGGGAGGCCTCAGAATCATGGCAGGAGGCAAAAGGCACTTCTTATATGGCGGCAGCAAAAGAAAAATGAGGAAGAAGCAAAAGCAGAAACCCCTGATAAACCCATCAGATCTTGCGAGACTTGTTCACTATCATGAGACTAGCATAGGAAAGAGAAGTTCCCATGATTCAATTACTCCTTGTGTCCCTCACACAACACGTGGGAATTCTGGGGAGACAATTTAAGTTGAGATTTGGGTGGGGGCACAGCCAAACCATATCACTTGCCATCCTCCCCTACCGAATGGTGGCTCCCATGCAGTAACTTCTGGACAGTTCCATGCTGTGAGGGACTTTTCTGTATGCAAACCTTTCAAAGTGCTAGCAAAATAAAGCTTATGTATTCTACCTCTACCTGTGGCCATATCTTTTTCATTGACCAGCCCTGAAATTCCTGGAACCCTTTATATTTGCATTTAGAGCTTTTAGCCCATGAGACTACATATACACATCAATAGCCCTCTAGTGACTTGTTTTCTTTTATTCATTCTTTCATAAATGCATTTATTCAACAGATATTAACCAAATGTACACTATATGTAAGACACTATGCTGAGTACTCAGAAATAACCAAGTAATGCTGCCAGAAATAAAACCAAGTACAGCAATGGAAGAAATACTATAAATAAGAGGTATGTATCAGGAAACTTAAACGTTTGTTTATCTTTTGTCTCTGCTTTCTTTAACTGAGACGTTGGTCATGGGTGTTGTAGAAAAAACACAAACTCAGAAATAAGTTCAGTATTTAAGCATATCTGACACAATCTTCCCTGTGAGTGTCGCCATTCAACAGATGCTGTAAGTAATCAGCCATCCTGCTCTGCTTGCTTATCCATTTCCTGTCCCTCTTTCTCCACTGTTACTCTTTATTTTCATTCCCCCTTCACTCTATATGCTCCTTTCCCCCTGACTTATGTTTGCCTTTTCTTCATCTTTTTTTTAAAAAATACATTTGACACAGCATAAACTGGACATTAGATGTTAGAAAGTTCAGAACTGTGTTCTTAACTTCATACTTACTGAATCATAAATACATAAACAGATACAATTGTAGATAATACAGATATACATACCAGATATAGACAGAGATCTCAGTCACTCACTCCAGATTATATATAACAAATCTGCTGTTTTTTCTCATTGGAAAGTGAAGTTGCATGTGGATTAGAATTACTTAGATAACTGAGTATATAATTCTACTAAATTTTGCATATAAGATATGTATTGTAGACTGTTATGCCAAGGTATTGCTGAATAAACATACACTTCTCCAGAAGTATTATTGACTGTTTTCTTTAATGAGTTAAGCTATGGTCAATCTCTAGTAAAATGTACAATATCTTTGAAACAGTTTTTGTGTTTTCTCCTGCCATGATTACTGAGAAACTTGCTTTCTTTAGTTTTTGTGATTAAAGTTTTGTGCATCACAACATCCTTCCCTTATTGTCACTGTATATGGTTTCATATGCTAGAGTAAATTTCATCTAACATTAAGAATTATCCTTAGGAAACTATAATGAAATGGACGGTTAACTTTTGGCTATTAACTATATATATTATTAACTATTATATATATAGTTAACTATTATATATA
>NW_012121265.1:3498630-3499896 GCF_000951035.1 Colobus angolensis palliatus
ACTATTATATATGTATATATATGTATATAGTTAACTATATATATAGAATTAACTATTATTAACTATTGGTTAATAGTCACTGAAACGACAATTAGATTTTCTTTCCAGATAGACAGATTTGCCAAACTTTGCCCCATGTTATTTAGGAATAACTACAAAGGGCTTGGAACTTCCTTTCTTGCTGAGAGCATTGCCAGCACAGCTCTAGAGACAGACAGCCTGGGATCCTGCGATCTTGACTTACTGTTTTCTAGCTCACTAGCTTTTTGACCTTTCTTTATGCTTCATCTTTAAGATATGAGCATAATAATAACCTATTTAATAAGGTTGTTATAAGAATTAAATTGAATATATGTAAAGTACATAAAAGACTATCTGGCACACAGTAAGCAAACATTAAATATTACACCATTATTAAAAACATCTTGCTAGGTATTAATCAAGTGGGTACCCGAGTAGAAGTCCTATGGCCTTCTGCATTTTTCCATTCTTATTTGCTGTAATAAAAATAACTGCAGTGAATAAAATGAACACTGAACCTTGGAAGATAGCATGCCTAGAGAAATATCTGTTAAAAGGACCTTCATTACAATGTATTTCTAGAGCAGCAAGAACATAAGGCAAGACAGAAGCTCCTAAAATGTCTGTTTGGCTTAAGCAGATAAATAATATACCCCATGACAGAAAATGAACTTTTCTTCTTCTTCTTCTTTTCTTCTTCCTCTTCCTCCTCTTCTTCCTCTTCTGATTCTTGTTCTTCTTCTACTCCTTCTTCTTCTTTCTTAAGAGACAGGGTCTTGCTCTGTTGCCCAGGCTGGAGCTGGAGTGTGCACTGTCACAATCATAGCTCACTGCAACCTTAAACTCCTGGGCTCATGAGATCCTCCACTCTCAGCCTCCCAACTAGCTAGGACTATAGGCTAATCTTTTCAGTTTTTGTATAGATTAGGTTTTGCTATCTTGCCCAGGCTGGTCTCCAATTCCTGGCTTCAAGCAATCCTCCCACCTAGGCCTCCTAAAGTGCTGCAATTACAGGCATGAGCCAGCATGTACAGCCCAAAATGAGATTTTTAAATGCATTCTAAATTGTGTGTAGGTTCAGTAGAAATAAGTAAGTAGTTCTTGTTCTCAAGGAACCCCCAGTCTAATGGAGAGAGAGTAAAAAGACTACAAAGAACTCAAACAAATATACAAGAAAAAAACAAACAATCCCATCAAAAAGTGGGCAAAGGATATGAACAGACATTTCTCAAAAGAAGACATTCA
>NW_012121265.1:3500966-3508416 GCF_000951035.1 Colobus angolensis palliatus
ACCCTAGAACTTAAAGTATAATAAAAAGAAAAAAAAAAAAAGAAATGAACACAAACTATCACTAAGGTTTTAGGAGAGAAATGTATCATATTTGGTGATACAGTCATGACATATTTCATAAGGAGGTGGTATTTTAACTGGGTTGTAAAGGCTGGGTTGAATTTTGATGAACGGAGATAATTTACGTCATTTTATGCAAAGTTGCTAGCATATGCAAGAATCACAGTGGTCTAGAAATACAGTCCATTTTTTTAGAAAAGTGAGATTTGTGGTGTGGTTGGAACTTGTGGAAAATAATACATGTATGACAAGCAAAATCAGATTTGAAAGGCTTTGCATTCCAGGCTAAATAATCTGAATTTTCCAAGAATATCTCTTTTGGAGAAAGTCTATAAATGGGCAAATAAACAGTCAAGTACTTAGAAAAAGTTCACCGCTAGACTCAGAACTCCTTGAGAACTGGGACTACATCTTACGCATCTTTGTATTCCCAGGATGTAGCTGACATGCAGTAGAAGTTCAGTAAGTTTAATAAATCAATGATTAAGTAAAATGGAATTTTTAAAAAATGAAGAAAGTATATTATTCAAGAATAGGCCAGGTAGTAAAATAACTCCAAAATCTCAGTGGCTTGCCATAAGAATGTCTATTTTTCACTTACACCACATGATGCCTAACATAGGTGGGCAGGGCTTTCTCTTCCACATAGTGACTTAAGGATCCAGGCTATCTAAAATTCTGACATCAGAAATGTCATGTTTATTCATACCTGATCTTCTCTGTTATGGTTGGGAAGTGAAATGTATCATGAAGCTCATAGCTTACTCTTCAAGAATAATTACTTGGTCTCAAATAACTGCAAAGGGCCTAAAAATGTGAGGGTGTGCATAGAATATTTGGTAAGCATTATTGTCTCTGCTGCAATATATTATTCTGGTCATCGAAGATCTCTTTGCTTTCTCCTTTGCACATAAAGACCTTCACTCATAAGTCTAGCACCTGAGTTGGGATGACTTGGAGGCTGGGCCCAGTTAGATATATTAAGTGTAGTGTTGGCTTGTAGCCTTTTTATGTAGCCTGGGGTTCTGACAACATGGCAGCTCCCACGAGGAAGCATGCTGAGGGGGAATTTTCCAGAGAGACAGTGTTACAGAACAGTACACCAAGGACGAAGCTACACATCTTCTGATCTAGCCATGGAAGAAACACACATGACTTCTTTTGCATCCCAATGGTTGTGAGTTGGTTAGTCCACATTCAAAAAGAGGGGAATAAGATTACCTGTTTATGGGGAAGTAGCAAAGCCACACTACAGAAGTATATATGGGATAGGAGATATTGTGGCCATTGCTGGAAAACACAAACTGTCACAGATGTTGAAACTGGTTATATTAATTTGCTTTACTTTTATATTATCTAGTGTTTGGTTGCATATAGTTCTTGATCTTAACATAACTGTACTTGACTTAAAAATCACTGGTACATATTAAGGGCCTCTCCTACCATTCCAATCATCTTTACCAATGGAGGTACCACTATTTTCTAGAAAATGCTGCTGTCACTGGGACTCAGATGCCTATCTGATATTGCAGTTCAGCAACCCTTACATGCCAGCTATTACTGTAGTTGCTTCTGACTTTGGGATTTGCAAGATGCTCATGGGGCCGGTTGCCCATCAATGGTAGACTGGATGAAGGAAATGTGGTACATATATACCATAAAATACTACACAGCCATAAAAAAGAATGAAATAATGTCTTTTGCACATTTCTTATTTTTACTTCCCTTAAAGGAGGGCCACTATATCACTCAGATTTGAAACTACTGTCTTAAATAGGATCCTAAATTCTGACCTCCCAGGGACAATCTCAAACACCTGCTGGGTATCTCCATCAGAATGTCCTGGTAATAGTTCAATATCCACAAGCTTTACTGAACACTAGAAAACAACACAAACTTCTGGGACACTTTTTAGTAAATAAGGGGACCATATTCATTCCTAAAATCAGTATGATAAAAGATGAGTTGGATTGGATATGGGAGTGGAATAAAGGGAAATGTGGCAGGACTTGGCAATGAACTAAGTTGCTAAAACAAGGTGTGGTGAGGGTGGAGGAAAAAATACTGTAACATCATACACTGAAGAAATAGTTATTAGTTTACTATGAACATAAAACTTCAATGTGTATGGAGATTCAGAAAGGAAATTCTTTTGCCTTTTTTCTTTTTTCCCCCAAATGAAATAGAAACATTAAGATTAAAAGTAATTTAAGAAATACAAAAATTGACCAATGTAACAACTTAGTAAGTTGGTGAAATTAATGACAGATAATTAATCTTTTTGTAGTAATAAGGATCATACATAAAAAACACTTTCTGTAATAAGAAAGGTTATTATTTTGAAAATCTAAATCTAAGAAGCTTATATTCTTAACTTCTCAATGTTCAGCTTACATTTGCCTAACTTAATACTATTGCCTTGGGCTATTTTTATCCTCTGAATCATTTTCTTTGCACCAGTCCAAATGTTTTCCACTTTTTTATACATTATATTCTAAAACACTGTAATTTAAGTTTCAATTTATGAGACTATAAATATCGAATTAATAGAAGATGCTTCTATGAGTAATTCCTAAAATAAGTTTTGTTCTTTCAAAAGGAATACAATAAGTTGGAAAAAGAATAGACTTCGGAGGCAACCTCAATTGAAATTCCAGTTCGGCAACTTTCTAGGCTGTTTAATCTAGGGCAAGTCATTTAACCCCTGAGCTTCCTTTTTCTAACATTAAAAATAAGGCTATCAATATCTACCATGTTTCAGGTTACTGTTAGGGTTAGATCATATAAATGCATTTAGAATATTTCCTGTCTGGGCATATATAAATGCTAGTAGTAATTGGTTTTATCATTAAAAGTACAATGTGTTATATACAATTATGTTATTTGTTTTTCTTTCAATTATTGACTTGTTTAGAGGTTGTGACCAATAATATTTACAATTAAAATGTTATTTAAAGTGAATACATGATATAAATGATGAATTGATGGGTGCTGACGAGTTGATGGGTGCAGCACACTAACATGGCACAAGTATACATATGTAACAAACCTGCACGTTATGCACATGTACCCTAGAACTTAAAGTATAATAAAAAAAAGAAAAAGAAAAAAAAAATAAAGTGAATATTATATAAAAATCTAGTGGCAGTGTCCCTGTATTTTCTTCATTTCTTTATAAATCTGTATGCAAAATTTATTGGGACATCTTTTTTCTCTCACCTTATGGGCAGTGTCAAGATAATATCATATCCAAAAATAACTCTATATACCCACAACTTCAACTCAAATAGATTGAAATGAAATACGGAAGTTCAGAGACGCTTTCTTGGGATAAGAAGAGAAGGGTACATTACTTACAAACAAACTTCATAAAAAACCTTCAAATCTCTTGCCTCAAAGATCCCTTTCCTTTGGAGGCTGCCCTAATTGTTCCCTGCCAAGGCAGTGGTCTGGCTGCCCTCACCTATCCCACAGATTCTATTACTCATGCTGTCATCTTTGTCCTTACCTAACAACCTGATTAAGGAAACAGTGGAACTCTTTCAGATAGCTTGAGGAGAAATGTAGATACTTTCCTTGATAGATGTCTTTCCTCAACTAGTTGAAGAATCTCAAAGACAAGGCAGGTCTAATCATGATTGGAATGCTATCAAAATGTGTAGCGCAATAAATGTTAGTTAAAAATATCAAATATTTTTCTTTTTCTTATATAGCACTCAGCCTATTGGCAATCTTTTATATTAGAAGCATCTACTCTATTCATTGCTTTTTCTTTTCTTCTCTTTCCTTTAGTCTATATATTCTGGAGTCTATCTTGGAGAGTAAGGATGAAAAGGAGATACAACTGAAATCTGTTAATTTTGACATTTATTAATAATTCTTAGAAAAATATTTGATAGAAAATTTGTCAAAAGGCTTTGGACAAAAAGAAGACTTCTAAATCATCTTTTGGACACCATGGATCTGACCTCTAGGTTGGATCACTTCTGCCAAATGCAGCCTGTGTTTCACGACCACACGGTCCTTCTGAGACTTGGCTAGAAATCATCGTCCCTCTCCCTAAGCATGTACATCAGCATGTTCTGCAGTACTCCAACCCCACTACCACAGAATGCATATTCAAAAACCAATTGAATCCTTAACATCTTCAGCAGGATAAAGGTAGAGTGGCTTCAATAATACTGCTTTTTATTTCTGTAATATTTTCAGCATCTAAAGTGTTTAATCAATTTCTCATATTTGATTTTTATACTAATCACAGAATTAGCTGATAAAGAAACTGTGAGTCACAAAGGTAAGAGATCAACATAGCAAGTAAATGGAAGTGACCTTGACCTGAACTCAGGTGTTCCATACTTTATTGAAACACAGGGCACTCTCTCCTTCTCCCTCTTAAAGAAATATATTTTATAGTCAAATCAAGGTCTTAGTCTCTAATCAATGTGAGAAACAGTAAAGTATTAACCTTATATGCTTTAAAGAGTAACATGTATATGGCACCCACAAAATGGGCTGATTGCAAAGAGACTACTTGCTTAGTAGTTAAGAGAGTGATTTACTTTGTCTAGTTAAGAAAGTGTTAGAGTCTCTAAGACTAGAGACATTACTCACCAAAGTTATTATTAAAGTCCCAATATATCATATATTATGAAATATTGTAGAATATGTTGTATATAAACTTAAAAATGCAACTTAAAATATCAAATAATGGCAAAAGGATCCATTGCATTCTTTTTCACTGCAGGAAAAATTAAATGAAATACATTAATAACAATGATTGGAACTAATTAAATAAGCAAATGTGCTTTCATTTTCTTTCAACAGCAATAATGATAGCAAACACATCAAATGTATTATATGACAGTCACTTTTTTAAGCACTTTACATATATTAACTCTTAATCCTCACTATAACTTTATAAAGTATGATTAGTTCTATGTATATAGATATTATTTACATTTTAAAGATGAAGAAATTGAGGCATTGAGACAACATGTACAGTGTTAAAAGCAAGTAAGAAACAGAGATGAAATATAAAACCCAGTTCTCTGGCTCCAGAGTCTGAGCTCTTAACCACTATGCTGGAATAATCCCTCTCAAAGTATTCAATTTTTTACGTATATCGAATGTGAAAAGTTCCAGGAGTATACCACATTTCTAAATCAAAGAAAAGGGAAATGACAAGTTATGAAATTGGAGAGCTGTTAAAAACACCTCAAAGTAATAACACTTTTTCTTGTTCTGAGTTTTTACATTCAGCTGGGAATTCAGGTGAAAAACCTAACAATGTATATTGAAGTTCAAAAACACCATCATATATGGGAATTAAACATCTGAAATTTTACCAAAGTTGTAGAAGAAAGGGCATTTAACCAAAATCTCCCTACTAGAATACCAATTTTACCTGGTATATCACCAAAATATTTTTGTACTCCAGTGAATATATACATGATTTATTGCTTGGCAGAATGTACCTGGTCTACTGTTACAAAGTAATGCTTTGTTGCAAAGCTTCTGCACTTGCAGTATGTCGATTAAAAAGTCACTGTAGTTCACAAGAAAGGGATTCTCCCAGGAAAGGAAATGATGGGAATATATCAGGAGCACAATGAACCTGAACATAAAATGTCAGTTGCAAAGGAAAAAAGATAAATTTTGCAAAGTTGGCATTTACCTTATGATAAGTCATAAAAATTTATGATAGCTGCAATGAAATATCACAGTAATGTGATCTCAATATTAGAAATCTGTATTTCTATATCTAGATATACTCAAACTCTAGGGTGTATCATATTAACTGGTTGCATCTGCTATATTCCCATTTATAAATATTACATATCCTTCAGACAGCTATCATGTTCTGTCAGAAAAATAAGTAAAAAAGTAGAAATTCAGATTTTCAATGATATGACATATTATTAAATTTGTTTAGTATAAATATTTTCTTAAGTCTTGGGGTAATAGGCCACTTTAAATTTGCTAAAGCCTTTTATTTTTTTAAGCAGAATCAAAAATAAATTACAAAAGAAAACAACATGGTATCAGATATTTACAAATAATCATTTGGAAACCCATTTTAGGTAAATTAAAGGTGGAAAGCCCTCTTCCTTCTAGAACAGGAAGCATTTTTTTCTGGATCTAGTTCTATAAACCTTAAAATAATTTAATATCAATAAATCTGTATGTCTGAGGGGAATAATGAAATTTAGTTTTTAAAATCCTCAATCCTGAAAAGACTGAGCAATCATATGACCATCTGGTTTAAACCTCAATTGTTAAAACAAGCTTATTAATTTATTAATAAGTCAGAAGAGAAGCACTGATGAGAGTAGCCAAAGTAGTGAATTCTATTGAACATAAATGATATAAAAAGGTTAAAGTTAAATGCCTGGTGAACTGTTTAAGACACAAAAGATTTATGTAATCCTAGAAAAAAAAGGACATTTTAATATACTACTGACATTGAAATTGAACACAGAACTGAGTCATACAATTAGAGATTGTCATTCTGGTCACTGGAGGTTGCAGATGTTACCAAAATCAGAAGATTTCATTTTGAAATAATGGTTTACAGATATGTTAGTTAAATTTAATATTCATTCTCCATCAAGATTAAATCCTAATGTAAGAAATCATAAAGACTAAATGTAAAGCTAACTGGGTAAAGGAAAATTTTTAATGCTTTATGATTGCTAAAAAAATTAACAGAATATTACAGAAAATTTCAGGCATAAGGTAGTAATATAAAGCAATATAACTAATTTTTGAGAATAGATGAAATAAGATCAAGCAGGAAAAATAAGTCTCCATTCAGGTATTTTGAAGTTAATGAAAGGACTATTGACCATTGGGGTAGACAGGCACAGGAAATTCACAAGGTATAATTCAGTGTAGGGATTCGTAAGAACTGGGGAGTCACACCACCCCTAAGCTTGGAGAGGTAATGGGAACAAGTGGTTACCAAGAAATCAAAAGCAAGAGAGTCACGTACAAAGGTCCCTAGACAGAATCCGTGACTTTGAATGGTGGATATGGCTACCAGCAATCCCTCCTGTATTTGTAGGTACATGCTACCTCTCCCATCAAGTCTCATCTCCATTCTTTGAAACTAAGTTGAATCATGACTTGCTTTGGCTAATAAAATGCAGTGGATGGTCCAGGTGTGGTGGCTCACACCTGTAATCCCAGCACTTTGGGAGGCAGAGGCAGGTTGATTGCTTGAGCCCAGAGGTTCGAGACAAGCCTGCGTAACATAGTGAGACCTCGCCTCTACAAAAACAAAAAAATTAAAAAACAAGAAATAAAAAATTAGCCAGGTGTGGTGGTGCACGCCTGTAGTCCCAGCTACTTGGGAGACTGTGGTGGGAAGATTGCTTGAGCTCAGAGGGTC
>NW_012121265.1:3508501-3527703 GCF_000951035.1 Colobus angolensis palliatus
GTAATGTTGTGGATGTAATGTTGTGGATGTAATGTTGTGGATGTAATGCTGGATCAGTTCCAGGCCTAGACTTTCAGAGGTCTAGAGACTTGTCCTTTCCTCTTCTTGAACCCCTGAGCAATGATGTAGTGTTATTCAACTATAATATATAGAGAAAAGATCAGCCACCCTGAGCTGTTCTAGCTACTCCAACTGAGATGCCAGACAGGTTCTGACTTCAGCTGACCTCCCAGTTCAACGTAATCGCATAAGCCAACACAACACGGAAAAGAGGAGCTTCTCAGATTATTTATTAATGCAGAAAACCCATCAAATTGTGAGAACAAAGACATTATTGTTGTAAGCCACTAAATTTTGAGATGGTTCGTTACACCACAATAGGTAACTGATATCCCTTGGGTTGTGCAGCACAGTCAGCCTATGAGACCTTGCTAAGCAGGGAGTTGGAGACATAATATCCTGATCTCATACTCCATACCAAACCTACTGGAAGAAAAAGTGCAAGGAAGTCCATTGGCACAGTAACTACAGTCAGCTTCTAGGGCAGAAAGCAGGGTATACAGGGGTGAAGAGTGGACCTGGAGGGGCATGCAGAATATACCTAGCACATTACCAAAATGTACATATTCATATAAAAGCTGTGCTATTCATCTATAGTCATCCATAGTCCCTAAACTGCATGTATTTGAGATAATGGTCAAAATACAAGCACTGTACTTTCCCTTAGATCCTAAGGAAAAATTATTTGACTATCTTTAGTGTTGGCAAATTCTTTTACCCTTTAAAAGTGGATGTGAGTATTGCAAATAATTAAAATAATTAAAAGTTCTACAGACTAGTCTTGTGAATAGGGTAGGTGATCATTCTAGATGAGTGCTGTCCAATAAAACTTTTTGCTTTATATTTATGCTGTTTAATATCGAGAGGTTAAATACCAAGTATTTACTGTGCCTGCTGAGGATGTGATATGAAGCTGCTATGACTGGGGAACTAGATTTTAAACTGTATTCAATTTTAACTAACTTTAAATAGCCATATGTTGCTAGTGGCTGTCATACTGGATGGCTCAGATCTAGATATCATTTTGGGGAAAAATATAAGGCATAGCTATAGCAGTGTGGCTAATTTCTTTATGCGTTTTGCCAATTACCCCTGAAAATAGTTCCAAATAATAAGTCTGAACTCTATTTTAATTATAAAAGTATGGAGCTGTAGAATTGCAGAAATATAGCTTTCCAAAGCAACCGAGCCAATTCTCAATAAACTAGGGTAATGGGAGTTAAGGAAGCTATGAATAATCCAAACACAGAGTAAAAGCATAAACAAACACATAAAAGCAACAACAAACTAGTCAAAACATGATACACAATGAATTGAATATAAACTTTATCAGTTAATCATAACAGCCGATATTTAGACAGTATAAGTCAGTGTTTTTCAAACCTTGGATGACCTTTAAAATACTCTGGAAGTTTCTTTTAAAATTGTATATTCCTACATCAGAATTTCTGAAGATGAGTCTTAAGAATCCATATTTTTGTGAGTGCAACTTTTTACAGCTATCTTTCCACTTTCTTATAGGTGTCCTCTGAATTTCACTATGTCTTAGAACATTTAACTTTATTTATATTTATCACAATCAAATTACCATACCAATGTTATTTTCACCAACTTTTCACCCTGAAACCTAAGCAAATAAACAAAACCAAAACTGCAAAACAAGATGCCTCAAAGTTACAACCCATTTAAGAATCCTTAACATGTAATGAGTCTGACAGTAAGGACCAGGTATCACTTTCTGAACAAAAATATACAGGAAGCACAACTTATTGAAATCGAGTCCTAGTCACAGGGTGGGGCTGCTTTGGTCCAAAGTCTGCCTTATTCGGGTGAATCTTTCTAGATATGACTCTGTACAGGTTGCTCTGGATGAGCAACAGTGGTCAAACTATGACTCAAGGGGAGTCACAAGTTATGTTTTTGTTTGATTTCTAACATTTATTTAGTAATTCTTAAACATATGCGGTGAAGAAAGAAAATTTCCAGATAGCAATAGATTTAAATTGATGTCCATTTTTTATTAGAATTTTTCACTGATTCTCAGTAGCTTTTTCATGGATTTCTTCTCCCTCCTCCTCGTCATCTGCCTCTTCCTCCCTCTTCTCTTCCTCCTTATATATTTTTCCCAAATATTGGTGCATATAAATACTTATGTAGGTTTGCGTTCTTTCAAAGGCCAAAAGAGTACTGGCTGAAAGTCATGAGATGACATCCTAGCCTTGGCTAATTATTAATTTTTTGGATTATATAGGGTTAAGTCACTTACTTTCTTTTTGCCTTAGTTTTTTCTAGGAAAGTGAGGAGTGATCTTTGTATTAGTGATCTTTAAATATCTTCATAGTTTAATAATCAATGACTCTGTTATATATTTCTATTAAAAATAGTGCCTAAAGCTCTCCCCAACTCCTGTCTCCCAACCTACATCAGTAGTCTTTACCTTCTTGAT
This sequence comes from Colobus angolensis palliatus, assembly GCF_000951035.1. Classification (NCBI taxonomy): domain Eukaryota; kingdom Metazoa; phylum Chordata; class Mammalia; order Primates; family Cercopithecidae; genus Colobus; species Colobus angolensis. The sequence goes on from NW_012121265.1 coordinate 3,511,008, forward strand.
TACTTTTATTTTAATGCTGGCCACAACAACAAACATATTGCCTCTTCTATTGAACTACATTCTCTGGATTAATGAGAAGCCATTAGATGTTTTCCCATCTGGTCTTCAGTTTCAGTGGCCAAATGACCAGGTAGTAACAACATTTCTGGGATAATGTTCCTATGTTGAACCATTTTATCTGTGGCGTTAAAATTAAATAAACACAAACTCAGAATTTAATATCAAATGACATAGATTTTTACGTACAGAAACAGTTAAGAAGTGGAATAGCTTGACATAGGGCAAGGTGACCCTGATCCTGTAGATTTTCACTGCTGGATAAAATTACAGTTAGGTAAATTTAAAAGTAAGCATTAAAAGAAATATCTACAAATGATTTGGATTCTAATTCTAGGAGTGAAAATGAGAAAAAACATACTGAAGTTTTTCTATACCTAAAAAATAAACTCTGAAATGTGAAGAGAGCAGAGTCTTCTATTAAAGTATTTATATGATAATTTTCATGTACTGGAAAGTGATTATAAACCTTGATAAAAATAGACTAACTTGAAAAATGTATAACTATTTTATAACTGTATTTTATTTTATTGCAAAACATTCAATTGTTTCAAAGTGGTATGCTTATTTATACACAGTGATGACATATATTTAATAAGCAAAATACTGACTCATCATCTTGAACACAAATATTTTCTTTTCACATATATATTATTCATAGCAAATTAAAAATAGAAATTATCAAAAGCCTACATATATACTCATAAACTATTATTGCTCATATCTAATAGCACAGCAAGAAAGAATACATTTGGGATTCATAATGGTGTCATGATTTACTGCCTTTCTTTGCTATGCTTTTGCTATGGTGAAGCTGTTACTGCTTTTAAAACACAAGTTCTGAATATCTGACTCAGCCATGGAGAACACAGCATAATACTGACTGTGAGGCTTCCTACAGATTGGTACAGGGAGTTAGCAAGTTCTGGAAAAGCCAGCCAAAGAAGCTGTGTGGAACATCTCTTCAGTGGAGAACACTGGCAAAGGGACCAGGAAGGTAGTCTCACTGAGAACAGGAATCAGGAAAGGATGTTATTGTAGGAAGACTGGATTTATGTGAGAGCATGGTGGGACAGACCATCCAGGATGAAACTCAGGGAAAGTGGGAGCTGTGGGAAAATGGTATGGGTCAAACAGTGGGACTTGCCAGTGAGCCAAGGCAGGTGCTAGAATTCCAAGTAAACTTCTTTGGCTACATCAGAGTAAAATAAAGCAGTCATAGGGCATACAGATTCACAGGGGCCACTGTGCCTGAAAATAACACTGTGGTATTTTCAGAACCAGAAAACTCATGGCGCTAATCAGTTTTAGAGGAACCTTACTCCTAAAGCAGATGGATCTCAGCAGGTCCAGTTTGTGTGTACACAAGGCAATGTGATTATTTGGCATCTATCCATGTTTAGTCCTCATCTCCCCCAAGCAGCTCTACTTGATGACATATGCCTAAATTGAACTCATTTTTAACAAAACTCCTACAGGATTTGCAGCCTCTAACACACATTTTTTGTATATTATACTATTATATGATAATGTCTATCATACAATTTGAATTATTTCACTCAATATTTTATTCACATATGTCATCCTTTACCAAGCAGAAGGAAAGGTAGACAGCATATTATACATGCTTGTAAATCGTAATTCCTATAGCTGTTCTAGGCATAGTAACAGGTACCACATATTCTTTTAATGAATTTAAGATATATAAACAGATATAGCCTATTTGATTATGTACACACAAATATTACAGTTAAAGTATAGTAAAAATGTTGCAAATGGCTGAGATTATAATATACATAGTAAGGATTTAGTGCATGCGCTTTCAAGTCAGAGAAAACCAGATTTGAATCGTGTTTTGCCTAGTTACTAGTCTGTGAGCATATCAAGTTATCTAAGTTCTTTGAACCTCAGTTTACTCACTGGATAAGTGGAAATAATAATAATTCATAGTATTGCATAAATTAAATAATACAATGTATATTGAGCACTTAACACAGGCCTTGGCATATACTAACCAGTTACAAAGAGACAACCAGATTTTAAAATTACACTAAATTTTAATTTACATTACAATTAAAATTTGAATAACTCTTCAGAAAAGATAACAGTAGATATTTCTTTACTTGATAGTTTTCATGTTTAACATTATTTACTTTAGATGCTAATACAATCTAATTTTTAGTAGCAGATGTCAAGGATATATCAACTATTTCCTTTTTCCCTTAAATATTTTGAACATATGAATTTTAAAGTTTGTATAAGATCAATGGCAAAATTATTACGATTTTAAGTAAAACTTTTCTATTTGGAGTATCATTTTTTATAATATATGAAAGTCAATTTGCCATCAAATTAATAATGCTGCCTTTGGAATGATCAGATAGGTGAAATTTATCTTCTATCATTAAAAAGTAATTTTTAAAATGTATTTTGAAATTCTATTATGAGGGTTATCATATAAATTCATGAATCAGATGTTACTGCCAACTAAGCATTCTACCAAAAATCCTCAAAAGATAAAATATCTTTTAAAAAATATTCAATAAGTTAAAGAAAGAAGTATGACAAATTGGCTACAGGTGACTGGTCAAAGAGTACACATCTGACTACCACCAGCATAATCAGATAAAATTTAATGTTAATTGAGTCACAGCCAAACTCCACAGCATATGTCATGACTTTTTATTATAGAATCTAGATTACTTCTGATCTTAAGTTGACGTCAGTATGACAGAAAACCATGTGGCTGGTATACAGTCTAATCTAATGTAAACAGATTCGAGTCTCTTGAAATATAATCAACCAATAAAAAGGAACAGGTGAGATACAGGGTCACAAAAGCAAAAGCTTTCTGCACATAATCATCCTATGACTGGAACTTATACATTGAGGGCGTTATTATCACATATCATAGTGATATCACCATAGAAATAATGTCGATTCTTTAGTTTGGATTTTGTTAAATTTAACCATATTGATCTAACTCATTTCTCCCATTTATCATTTTCTGTTTTCATTTAGTATATATCAGGAGAGCACTTAAATGGCACTTAGTACTAATTCAAAATTATTAAAACTGTTATTTAATATCCAAAAGGGATCATTTAAAAAACATTTCTATGGATAAAATACCTAAAGGACATATGTTTGATAGTTTTTGAAGGCAGGATATAATGCAAATGTTGACTGAGGATCTTGGAAGAGTTCTGAAGTAAATTAACTATTTTATTTTAGCAAGCTATTGTTCCTTTTTCCTAAAACTAAAATATGGAAGATCCCAGTATTCCCTAGGTAATGTCTTAGATGCTGAGGATACAAAGAAATATATAGTCTTTGCCTTTTTAGGGATCAAGCTAGTAAGAAAGAACAATATACATTAATAATAATGATATTGCTCCTATCTTACCTTCCTATAAATCTAAATCTAATGATTATTCTCATTTCCCTATACCTTTAATCCACTCCTTACTGCTTGTTTCCATCAGCATTTAAACCACTTTAAGATACCCCCATTAACATACACAGAATTCTACTCTTCATATGTGTACTTACATATGTAAATACATGCATGCATGCAATCCATGCCCCAGAGCCACCACCATATTTACCAAAACTACAACCCTTTCTCTTCTCTTTCAGGGAGAAAAATACTTGAAAGAGTTATTTATACTCACTCTACTTTCTCATCTCTTACTTCTCTAATCTAGGCATTCTTCCCCACTTCACCATGGAAACTGTCTCAGTCAAGGTTTCTTTGCCACCTTGTTCATTTCTTTCTCTGAGCCCTTCTCAGTCCTTACTTATGTGTCATCCTGAAGCATTCTTAAAATATCCTTGCCTTAGAATGTGATACACTATATTCTGACTTACCGCCCCCACTGCTTCATCTTATCTCCTTTGCTTTAATGGTCAGCTTATGTTGATGACTTCTAAAACCATACTACCAATCCTCATTTCTCTCATAAAATTCAAGCCCACTCATCTATATAATTAGCAGACATCTCCACTTAGATTTATCTATTGCCGCCTTCATGGTTTCTCCTTCAAAACTTGCTCACAGTTCACCTTCTCTATTTTGTTGACAATCACTACCAGTCAACTGGTTGCCTGGTCATAAACTTGGAGGTTTAGCCTTGAAATCTCCCACTGTCTGTAGGATGAGGGATTCAGAGCCCCAAATACCAGTAAATTACCCTGTCTTGTAGGTGCTACCTGTAAAATCTCTCTGAAATCTGATCAGTCTTATTCTTCCCTACCAGGTGAATATACATTGGTTCAATCCCCAATCACGGCCATACATCCAGTCTCCCTCCCTCCATTCTTATTCTCCTCTTACCCATGTTCTACAACTAATCAGAACAACATTTCCAAAATTACAACCTGTTCATTTCATGCTTCTTGCTTCAGGGGATCCTCATTAGAATAAAGGTAAACTTCTTAGCACAGTTTATAATGTCCTTTATAATCTGACCCATATTCTCCAGACTGATCTCTTGACACACCCTCACTCGTCATAAACAAGTCATCTGTTACTTTCCATCATTCCAATATGCCATGTCTTCCTTTTTTGGTTTTGTAAGCATGTTTTTCTTGAGCTGGAACACTCCTTTCTCACTGTCAGCCCTCTCTGCAGGTCTAATTCTTACTCACCTTTCTGCTCTCAGCTTAGATTTCACATTCTTTGAGACAATGTCTTCAATGATTATGCGTAAGTTAGGAACCTTTTTTTATGAAGTTCCATAGCACTATAAACTTCTGTATGTGTAGGACTCATTACATTAAATAACTGCCTATCTCAATAGCATATAACTGCCTAATTAATGCTGGCATAACTTACGTGGATATATTTTCCATGTGGGCCCAGGAGACTGCCTGGCACTTAGTGGATTCACAATAAATACATGTTGAATTATGTAACAAACAAATGAATAAAGGAGCTATATACACAATATCATGGGAACACCAAGCAGAGAATTAACTGTGCCTGGGGGTTATATCAGTCAGTGCCTAAGAGGAAAGAGATGACACATTCAAATTAGGATAATTTGAGGAAGGTCCACAAAAGGGTTATTTACAAAGGTGTGGGCAGAGTGCAGGGAAACTATATTGGGTTGTGTAGGACCCTTCACAAGCCGAAAAGAGAAAAGGAGGGAGAGGTTATTAGAAGCCAGAGGAGAAAGTTGCGTAGAGATGGTGACATGTTTTGGCTGTGTCCCCACCCAAATCTCATCTTGAACTGCAGTTCCCATAATCCCCACGTGTGGTGGAAGACACCCAGTAGGAGGTAATTAAATCATGGGGCAGTTTCCCCCATGTTATTCTCCATAGTGAGTACATTCTCATGACAGCTTATGATTTTATAAGTGGCTTCCCCCACGGCCCAGCTCTCATACTTCTCCTTGCTGCCGCCACATGAAGAAGAATGTGTTTTCTTCCCCTTCTGCCATGATCGTCAGTTTCCTGAGGCCTCCACAGCCATGCTGAACTGTGTGTCAATTAAACCTGTTCCTTTATACATTACCCAGTCTTGAGTATGTCTTTATTAGCAGTATGAGAATGGACTGATACAGATGGCTACCTTGAGAAAGACTCTGACCTTACAGCAAAGGACACAGCCAGCTTGAGGCAACCCTGCAGGGAAGAGGCATAGGGAATAAATACCCTTATCTCAATAGTGTGCTTTACAAAACTCCAGGCTGACGCCTGACCTGATATCCTCCTGAGCACACAGGGAGGATAATATATCCCTTGGTACTCTCCCTCCTTCAGTGGAGAATGCTGCTAATTTGAAACAAATTGCTTAAAAGTTTATCAAATTATTCCTACCATTAAAAAAGGCTGAAACTTCCAAGACTCATAATTATCCATAGAAGAAGGATACTAATAGAATAGTTTGTTTTTCATTCATTCAACAAACATAACAAATACCACATACATATATCTACCTATTTTGGGTAAGAGACCCCTAAATACAAAAATCTGCTCTTTCCCTTAAGGGGCTTTGTATGATTACAAATGAGTAGACTCATATATAGATAGAAAAGGAAAAAATTACTAAGAGTACAAATTGAGAATTATAAAATATGATGAGTAACATTAGTTAAAAGGTATAATATTAAAAATAGGGTATAGTTTAACATTTATATGTCAAGATTTATGTATATAGAATATATTTGGTAAGACAGTTCATAAAGAAAGAGTTACAATTATGTTATTACATAAGTTTGATAACATTTTGTGGTATGTTTTGTTAGGATACATTTTATGCATTAATCCAGAGAATTCAGGAAACATGTACTGTCAGCAAGACACTGGGGTAGAAACAGAAAAGATAAAAAAGAAAAGCGAGAGTGTTTAAAGCAAAGATTTTTAATTGGTGAAAGTGACATCCCAAAGGGATGTTATGGAAATTTCTTGTGTGTGTGTCAGTGAGGGCATTACGACAATGAATAGGGAAACAGCTGGGCTGGCATTTAATGGGCTAGGAATTCTAAAGATCCTGCAATGCTCAAGATAATTCCCCCACCGTGAACCGTCTTGACTCCTGCATGACATTCAAATGTCTAACCAAGTACTCACCCATTCATAATTATCTAAATCCAATCCCTAACTATATTTTTATGTAAACACTAAGTACATTTTGCACAGTTATTAACAGTGAATTTTTCAAGAATGCAATTGCCATGTGCATTTTAAGAGAAGAAGACTTCCCTTCACTTTGTTTCTAAATTTATCATGAGTCATTTATCCTTTCAAAAAATGTCACTGCACTGCAATGCTGCCCGTGGTGGATGAGTCACCAACACAACAAGCATCTATTTGTCAGCATCTGTAGCCATCATATTTCTGCTAATTCTATGAATAGATGCAAGCATCTAACTACATCATTATGTCTATTGCACAGTCATATAAGCATTTAGCTATTAAATATATGTTGATTTATTATAAATTACCTTCATTTTATGTATCTTTTACATTAGGGCACTTTACTGTCTTTTTTAAAATCATGTCTATTAAGTACTCACCTAACATTATTGATAGGTTCTTAGAAACTGAGTTTAAGCAAAATGATGTATAATGAAACCAACTTTACTGTAGGCTAATTGATATAAACAAGAGTTAAGTTCCTGTGACATATTTCTAATTACATAACATCATCAATTCTAACTAAAGACCTCAAACACTTCTAATATTAAACATTGAAACAAATGTAAGCTATATATATATTTAAGAAGGAGAAATTAAAGCAAGTAAGATAATGATTTGCCCAATTTTTCGTGAGTCAGTGAGTGACAGTAATCATAGTGGTGGCGGAATATATCAGGGAATAAATGTTTGTGAAGTGAAAATTATAAGGAGAACCTCCCACCACCACTCAGTTCAAAAACAAACGATCACAAGTTGGGGGGTCAGTGAACACTCCTACCACATCATGTACTGCCATACACTTGCATGACTACAGTAAACTTTATGAAATTTTATTTTACAATCATTTTTATTCATTCATTCATTCATTCATTCATTCATATTCCAACCAACTTATTCAAGTTCAGGGTGGTGGGTGGCCAGAGCCTATCCAGCTCAGGCCAGCAACGCAAGTACCCACCCTGGACAGGATGCTATCCCTTTGCAGTGGACACTCACACACACATCCATACTTACTCAGATTGGGACCATTTAGACAGGCCAATGAACCTAACATGAACATCTTTTGGATGTGGGAATAAACTGGAGTAGCCAATACATACCCATACAGATATGGGGAGAATGTGCAAACTCTATGAAGATACTGGCTTCATCCAGGAAGTAATTTTTTTCTCTTTAATATTATATCAAAACAACATTGAATGAAAAGAAGTAATTTGAGGAGCTATATATATATATATATAAGTCATGCTGGTGATGAGTTTCATTTCATGCTAATAAACAGGACATTGCAAAGTATTTGTTATAATGGCACATAATTCAGAATCACTGGTTTACATTCATGGAAGCACAAGAGTGAAACGAGCCAATAATACTGTTGGAGATCAATTAAGTATAGCAGAAGGCCTGGCTAATATCAAAGAGCAGAGGTGCTAATTTCAGTTGTCCTGGTCATGGGGATCCTGATTTATGTTAATAACATAATAAAGAGAAAACTCATGTGCAAATAAAGAGTATTTAGGGGCAGCAGCACATATGGTCAGGCTTATTTTCCTATTTAGCACATGGTGCAAGTAGGAGTTTGGGGAGGAAATTTCTGCAGTAGAGAAATGAAAAAAAATCACAGGGCAAAGATCTTAGTTATAAATTAAAGAAAATATATTGACCCTAACAGCTCAAAGTATTCTTGCTTCTCCTACTGACATGATCATTGGTAGGATAAATAAACAGAACTTTCATTAAGTCACATTTGAATTAATTTTAAGTTTTAAGTTTTATTCATTAATATATGGAAAAATTTAAACTGATTTGGATTACTAGCTCTTTGTAGTGGCCTGTTGTTCTTGCTGCCACCTAAGTCAGCTGGGCTTGCCCAAAAAGTAAAAGTAAGCCTAAAGAATCAACACGCATATCAAAAAAACTGTTTACAAAATTCAGAAGAAGTAGTTACCACAGAATGAGATGATCATCTTGAATTCTACTTTATTTACTAAAATTTTATTCCTTAGGGTCCTTCAAACATTTTCATGTCAATCTATGAACAAAAAATAACTTGAATAATTAATTAATAAGGAATATGAAAAGAAATTTTGGCAACATATGTCTATTACCAAGGATGCTCAAGATATAATTCACAATCCACTCTTTATATGTACTATTCATAAATTAGAGACTAAACTTTGTCAAACTTCCCTATTTGTATAAAGTGATCGCCCTTTTTTTCTGGTTATCAATTGCTTAACAAACCATACCCATAGTTAAATCACGACTGTGAGTCAGGAATCTTGGAAGAACTTGGATAGGTGGTTTATCTTTGACTCATGTTGTGGCAGCTGGGGAAATGAGGACTGGAAAATCCACTCCCAAGATGGATTCACACTCTTCATTCATTTATCTGGTATCCTGGTGTTCCTTGGTCTCTCTCCATCTTTCTCTCTGCCTTCTCTTTTCCCTCTTTCATTCCCCCTCACTCAGGGAAGGCAGACTTCCATACCTGGTAGCTGGCTTACCCAGCACAAACATTCTAAGAGCAAGAGCTCTAGGAGACAATAAGTGGAAATTGTCAGTCTCTCAAGGTCTTGGCTAAGAAACTGGCACAGCATCACTGCCACTGTACACGACTGGACCAAGCCTTCTCAGAGTCCTTTAGGATTCAAGGGTAGGGGACATAAATGTCACCTTTCCTTGAGAGTAATGTCAAAGAATTTGTGGTCATCTCAAATCCACCACATCTGGTCTGCAGCAATTATAAAAATGACTCTATTTCCCATCAATAATTTTCATTACTCATCTAAACATGAACACCAACAACATGTACAGTTAAGGAGCTATGTAGAACAGTCTCTTACTTAAAGGAATTAAAATTTTTACTCAAAAAAATGTAAAATGCAACCGTTAACAGTTAAACAATCAGTTTCCGAGGTAACATTTTAAATTAGTCAATAAGAAAAGAAGAATGATGAGAATGATAGTCGCTCATGTCTGTAATCCCAGCACTTTGGGAGGCTGAGGCGGGTGGATCACCTGAGATCAGGAGTTGGAGATCAGCCTGGCCAACATGGCGAAACCCCGTCTCTCCTAAAAATACAAAAAAGAGCCGGGTGTGGTGGCCAGTGCCTATAATCCCAGCTACCTGGGAGGCTGAGGCAGGAGAATCGCTTAACCTGGGAGGCAGAGGTTGCAGTGAGCCGAGATCGCGCCATTACACTCCAGTCTGGGTGACAGAGCCAGACTCCATCTCAAAAAAAAAAAGGAAATGCACAGATTTTCATTCTGTCTACAACCGCAATGCCAGTCTCTCAAACAAATAACTGGAAAACACTTCCTGTTTTGAGAAAATGTCAATAATGAATATTTTCAGACTGTATATATTTCAATATATATTTCAGACTGCATATATTGTATTTAGTTCTGAGGATAAAATATAGTTTTAGAGACAAATATGGTGGGTTATTTCACTTTCTCACAGGAGATACCTGAGATAATCATATTTAACATCAGTATTCATGGTACATTGTTAATTCCAGAAGTTACACACAAAAAAGGATGTGATCACAGGCACATTTAAGATTTCATTTGTAGGTGAACCTCATGAGTGATTTTGTTTGACAACCACTAATGAAACAAACATTTATTTTGTGTCTGCTATGAGCCAGGCACTATGCAGGATTGTTTTGGAGATAAAAAGATAAATAAGACACAATATTTGCAAACAAGGAGCTTAGAGTGTTGGGGAGAGAAATGAACAAACAGGAAATTCCATAACAGCATGACCAGTCACATCACAGAGGTAAACACAGGCTGCTAGAGAACACAGAGAAAATACTTAGCCTGGACTGAGGGTTAACATGCATTGGAAGACCTTCCAGAAAACAATGATAACCAGAGTGCTAAAGGTCCATCAAAAGAATATTGTTATTGTTGTTTGAAAATAGGGGCCAGATTTTGGTAACAGAGGACTTAGCAAACATTCCAAACGGAAAGGCAAAGTTTGCAAACAGATCTAGAAAACAAAAATCCTGGTGGGTTCAGGGCAAAGCCAGTTGGGGTGAAGAGAAAATCAGGGGCAAGAAGTCACATTGAAAGATAGGCCTAGGGAGAGTCCTGTGATCACATCACTTAGTGCCTTGTATTAGATGCTAATGAGTATGGATTTCATACTGAAAGCCACGAGGAGGCACTCATGACCAAAATAAATGTACATGATAATTTCAGAAGAATACTTACATGTGCACAGCTACATATATAAAAGCTATTTGTAAACAGCCAATATAACACTTTTGAAAAGTGACACATCAGAGCTTAAAAATAAAAGCATGTGAAAGCCTTTTACATTTAATGTCATAAATCTGAAGGGTTTTACTTACCAACCAAATGTGTCTTTTCAGTTGCTTACATTTATTAGATTACCTATTGATTTAGTTTACAGTTTTAGTGTTGTAATTATTTTATGCAATGACAAATAAAAACTATTATTTAAAAAGTAACTAAATCAAAATCTTCAGTTCTAGTTTTTAACTAGAAACTACATAACTGACAATATATAAATTAGTAATAAACTTTCCTTTTTACTAAATTGAAGGAAAATCTACATGCATTATAAATCTCTTCCTAATTCATGTATAATAAATGACAAATATTTAGTTAAAAAATAAGATAACCTCAGAAAAATTACTTTTATCCAAGTAAAATTTAAATAAATAGCAAATGTTCTCTAGTCTAATGGCTTTTAGGATTAATAATATATAATGTTCTCTTAAAAGTAAAATGTATGCAGAATGGTATGTGCTCATTCTGATGCTTTTACAATATATGAGACTTCAAATATATACTGCTTCTTTAAGGTGCTGCCCCCAAAAAAGATCAATGACATTTTATTATCAATTAATAGTAAAAGTTATTTACATTTCCATTTCTTTTATTTATCATAAATATGTTCTCCATTCTTTAAGCCATCTGTTAATGTTCACACTGGTTTGGTATATCTCAGTAATAATTCAATAGAAAACAGGTATGTTATTAATATGTTAGGGATAAAATGTGCATCAGAACTTCTTATTATTGGTCAGTGCAAGAATTTATAGGTATCTGGCTTTTAATTCACATGGAATTCAGTGAATTACTTTCTAGTAATTGAGAATGATGAATGATTTTGTCATCTCAAATATAATGAGAAAAATACAAAATAGAAAAACTTTTAACTTTCCTTAGACTAAGTCAGTCTAATGGGGACAAAAACACTGATTTCTGGCCGGTGTATTTGGATAGAGAAATGCTAACAATCCCCTTGACAGCTATGAAAATAGGAAAAATTATATACAAAATTAAAACTGCATAAATCTTTAATAACAATTATTTAAGATTCTACTTTGCAGCATAAATTTACTACAATCCATAACAAATTTGTGAACAAAATGGTCATTTAATGTATAGAACAATTCTTTTTTTTTTTTTTTTTTTTTTTTTTGAGACGGAGTCTCGCTTTGTTGCCCAGGCTGGAGTGCAGTGGCGTGATCTCGGCTCACTGCAAGCTCTGCCTCCTGGGTTCACGCCATTCTCCCGCCTCAGCCTCCGAGTAGCTGGGACTACAGGCGCCCGCCACCACGCCCGGCTAATTTTTTGTATTTTTAGTAGAGATGGGGTTTCACCGTGTTAGCCAGGATGGTCTCGATCTCCTGACCTCGTGATCCGCCTGCCTCGGCCTCCCAAAGTGCTGGGATTACAGGGGTGAGCCACCACACCCAGCCTAGAACAATTCTTATAACCTATTTTATAAATCCTTTAAACAAGGAAACTACAGTTGTTTCCATTATCATAACAGTAGTTAACTAAACAGTTCATTCTAACATATATTTTCTACAAGTATCTTTTTGTTGGCCAAATACAAATTCTCCATATCATATTTATTTACTGTTGCCATATAGGAGGATGATAAATTCATCACTAACCAATCATCGGTAAATAAAAAGCCAACTTCAAAATACTTAATTAAAGCAAACTAACCAAACGTGCCATTGCATCTTCTTATTAATCCCAATAGAAACACATTTAATAACTTCTAGAAAGATGCTTATGTAAGGATCCCCCTCTCTAATTTCTCATAAGTTGTATTAGTTTCACGAATGCCTTGCTCACATTTTTATTTTCTTTAAATTCCCAAATTTATTGAAAAACGTTAATCTACACATCCTGGAAGCTAAACAAACATGAAGTAGGATAAATGCATAGAGATCCACATATAGACACATCATGATTAAATTGCTGAAAGTCAAAGAAAGAAAAGGAGAAAATCTTGAAAGCAGTAAAAGGAAATGACTTGTCAGTTACAAGTGAAACCCAACAGTATTAATGACTAATTTCCTCTTTTTGATATTAGTATTTATTTATTTTTAAAATAATTTCAACTTTTATTTTAGATTTAAGGGGCATGTGTGCAAGTTTTTGTTACATAGGCTAATTCGGGACACTGAAGTTTAGGGTACAAATGATCCCGTCACCCAGGTAGTGAGCATCATACCCAATAGGTAGTTATTCAGCCCTTTTCCTCTTCTCTCACTCACCGCCTAGTAGCATGAATAAAAAGACTGGATCACATTTTCAAACATACACTGTCTTTTAATTCATGCAGAGTCTAGGAACATTGATCACCCCTTATAAATTAAGTGGTGGCCAATAGGTGAATAGGGCTTGTAGTTGTGTGTGTTTCCAAAGTAAGTCAGCAGAACATTCAAATTGACTCCCATTCTGCCTAGAACTAAGTATATGTGTTGAAGCACATGTAGATATTCTTAGCAGCACATATTCCACAAGGGGCAAATTAAAATATATTCAGAGTTATAAATTAGGAGACTTACTTTAGTGATTGGTACAAAAAACCTCCTGCAGAGAGAAATTATTCAAATGGGAATAATCAATGAACCAAAATGCAGAAATGCCTTTGGGACAAGTCAATAAGGAAAAAATAAAACATAAAAAACACAAAAAAATGAACAACACAACATTCTATAAGCTCTTTCTCTTATTTAGCAGAAGTCAGTGCTTCTAAAATGGTTGACTTAAGTGTGCCATTTAATTTTATTGGCAAAAGAAAGCAAAGTGATAGAAGAAATAAAAAAGAAGAAAAAACGACAAATCCAATCCGCTTCCTCTCCAGTTTCTTTGAAAATCTTTTTAAATCTACATGATCAGTTTTTCTATTCAAACAAATGTATCTGTGTGCATGCGTGTGGATTTCATTGGAAGTTACTTATTTGTTTTGCTTTACCATTTCATTAAGTATCAAATTATCATCCAGATTTGATACCTCCATAATCATTCATAATTATATTAGTGCCTTATACTCAACCAGTAATTTGACTTATGAAAGTCTTCTGACCAATAAAATTTTATTTATACATAAATCATGATAAACAATATAAGATAAACAATGCCTCCATGATTTGAACAAACAGCATCTGAATTACCAAGATGTTGAGCAATCATGTCCAATCGTGTCAGCTCTGCATACACTGAGATTTCGACATGTTTGAACATATTGGGAAGAAGGTCATTGAACTGATTTATCCTGCATGTGCACAGCTTAAGTACTATAATAATGAAATCACGTTTGCTTGGAAGAAAATTGCCCAGTGTTAAGTTGCCAGTGGCCATGTTAATAAAGCTTTCTACCTAATTTGGCTGATAGACGCTTCCAGATCCAATACTATTTATTTAGTAATTGTAAAACTCATAAGTGCAGAAGTGAGAAAAGATACTTTGTAAAGAAACATAGATAATTCAGGTCTGTTGTTGTTCTTTATAACAATAGAGCTTTTAGTTCTATTCTCTAATTTACTGTCACTTTATCACTTTTATCTTCCACTTCAAGTCTGTTTCTTTTATTGGACTATCTATTCAACTGATAATTCATTTAGACTTTTGAAGTTCCATGCCATAAAAACTCCACTTAAATGCTTCCTAAACGGTGGTTAATCTGCACAAATTTTAAATTTGACCTTAATGCAACAGCTTATTTCGGAAGTTATTAGGACACTGGGAAAACAGATTGTGTCCTTAAAAGTGTACTTATTTTAAAGGTTTTCTTCTTTTCATTCACAAAATGAATTTTGCACAGAGAGATATTTGCAAAGTGCCTTTTACAATAAAATGCACAGTCATTTTCCCATTTGAATTCCATCTAGACAGTACAGAATCTCACTCAAGCATCAGATGAGGTGTCAAAGTGCTTTGTTAACAAACTTATTTCCCAGATGCAGATAGAACAAGGACAGAAGGCTCAAACGCTCTAATATACCTAACAATTCAATTACAGTTATCTTATGGTGCCATCACATATTTTTCTTCAACAATCAAACAACCTCAACTGGAAACCTCTAGCAATAACATAAATAAAGGACCATCTGGCTAGAATAATTAAGGAAGGTTGGAAATAAAACATTAATTAGTGCAGTATTTCAAATGACCTTCAGAGGCCTTATTATGAAATTATATCTAAAACAGGTAATCATTTATTTCATGTTGCTATTAAATTTAACTAGGCCTGAATAAATACAAATAGCAAATTTTTACTCTTTTAGTGAGGACTGTTGACTCAAAATGTTAACATATTTCTTAAGCACAATAATTAAAGCAACAAATAAATAAAACAAAATGTCACTACAAATTTTATAATTTAGGTAACTCAAATATTATATAATTTTAACATTGAAAGGTCCTTTGGGGATCATAACCCATTATCTAACCTTCTTGATTTATGGATGAGGAAAGACAGGCTCAGAGATATTCAGTGATTCCCTAAGGCCTCACAACTAGAGAGTTACAGAGGCTAGAGGTGAACACAGACCTGATTCTCACTCAAGAAATACTCTGCATTGCTATGAGAATTCACACACAAATGTTCTACCGCAAAATGGCACACAACAAAGTGTAGTGGTAATTTTGCCACTTCAGTGAATTAAAATAAAAATTTCACAAAACCTGCCAACATATTAAATTTCAGGGCCACATAATGAAACACCACCAAAAGTAATAAACTACCTTAAATGGAGTTTGTGCAGAGATGAATAGCTATTTATCAATGGTTCCCTTTCTTTGGGGAGGAGTTAATGGTAGGAAGTAGTTGCCTAGAAAAGGACTACATATCACTGAAGGCTCTTTTCTGTTCCATTGGTCTATATCTCCATTTTGGCACCAGTTCCATGCTGTTTTAGTTACTGTAGCCTTGTAGTATAGTTTGAAGTCAGGTAGTGTGATGCCTCCAGCTTTGTTCTTTTGGCTTAGGATTGTCTTGGCAATGTGGGCTCCTTTTTGGTTCCATATGAACTTTAAAGTAGTTTTTTCCAATTCTGTGAAGAAAGTCGTTGGTAGCTTGATGGAGATGGCATTGAATCTATAAATTACCTTGGGTAGTATGGCCATTTTCACAATATTGAATCTTCCTATCCATGAGTATGGAATGTTCTTCCATTTGTTTGTGTCCTCTTTTATTTTGCTGAGCAGTGGTTTGCAGTTCTCCTTGAAGAGGTCCTTCACATCCCTTGTAAGTTGGATTCCTAGGTATTTTATTCTCTTTGAAGCAATTGTGAATGGGAGTTCACTCATGATTTGGCTCTCTGTCTATTATTGGTGTGTAGGAACGCTTGTGATTTTGGCACATTGATTTTGTATCCTGAACATCTACAACCATCTAATAGAAACAAGAAATGGGAAAGGATTTCCTATTAAATAAATGGTGCTGGGAAAATTGGCTACCCATACGTAGAAAGCTGAAACTCGATCCCTTCCTTACACCTGATACAAAAATTAATTCAAGATGGATTAAAGACTTAAATGTTAGACCTAAGACCATAAAAACTCTACAAGACAACCTCAGCAATACTATTCAGGACACAGGCATGAGCAAGGACTTCATGACTAAAACACCAAAAGCAATTGCAACAAAAGCCAAAGTTAACAAATGGGATCTAATTAAACAAAAGAACTTCTGCACAGCAAA
>NW_012121265.1:3528897-3539374 GCF_000951035.1 Colobus angolensis palliatus
ATATATATATATATATATATATGTATGTATTTATTTTAGTCCATAGGGAAAAGTATGGGAGGGCTTATAACAAAATATTAACAATGGTTATCTCAAAAAAAAAAGAAAAAGAAAAGGACTACATATCTCAGTCCTCTTCCAATCAGGTATGACCACATGCAACTATTTCTTGTTGCTGAAATGCAGCAGATGTGGTTATAAACCAGTTCAAGGCCATAGTTTTTACGAAGCCATAGAACCAGATGCCTTCTCCGCTCTCTCTTTAACATTCTGCTAGTCACAGAGTCTAGAAAATGAGGCAGTCATAAAACGGAAAGAAAAGGGGTCTTTAACTCACTCTGTGGAGGAAAACATCTTACTGGTGCGAACATCCGCATTAAACTGGTCCCTGAGAAGTAAACACATTCCTTTGGTTATTATAATCAGTATTACTATAGTATCTAATAAAGGGTCCAAAGCAGACCTTATGGACAAAATGTTCACACTACAGCAGCCATTATTATAAAATAATATCAATGCACAATGTTAAATGAATATTAGAATAAAGCTATTCTTTGTTAAAAAAATCAGTATAATTTTAAGGCTCTTTCAATAAAGATCATCTCCTTTATACAGATCATCCATAACTTCTAGTATTCCCTTGGCTTAAATGGGCATGTGTGTGTGTGTGTATGTGTGTGTGTAAATTTTTAAATTGTGTAAAAATATACCAAAGATGATGAAATGGACTAGAGCAAGGTATAGGTGAAAGAATAAGGGATCTAAAGGCTGATATCTGGTTTCAAGTACCAATTTTGCTTTGAGATGCCAAGGACTAAAACATGTCTGCGTTCCTCTTCACCATCTTACAACATTTTAGCTTTCTGCTTCAAACACAATAGGGATGGGGCGGCAGGAAATGAGTGGAGCTTCAAAAACAGTAACAATGAAGTTCAACAACAGCTCCAGACTAACTCCATTCTGAATCACTGCCAGAGACAAACAGATTAAGTAAAACTAGTAAACATTCAGAGTATGTTTCTAACGTCTGTTATTGTCAATCCTCTTAGCAGACATACTAGGGATCCACATGGAACAAACACATCTTTTCATCTAAATGGTGTGCCAAGAACTCCGTTTGGTTAAATGACAAAATTCTTGGCAAATTCTGTAGTGCTTTTATATGCATTCAAAAAAGAAGAAATATCCAGAGGGAGATATATATACACACACACACATGCGTATATATATACAGATATACACACACACACACACATATGTGTATATATGTGTATACACACACACACACACATATATCCCCTATATATATTATATATATAGAAAACCCATTGAGAATGGAACAGTGTAGATGAAGAACAAGGGAGAAAGAACAATTTTCACTGCATTAGTTTTTGGAATTTTTTTTTTTTCAAGAAAGACAGTGTATTTAAATGAAAATAACACGTTTTTAAAAAATGAGTTATGGGCTTAAACAGAAGTATCCCATACAGTTTCTCATTTATATTATAAAATATCATGTAAGGGAATGAACTGGACAAGCTTAATATATACCCTTCTATTTTTGAACACGAACAGACAGTAAACAATGAAAACCTTAAGTGTGCTTCAGTCTCTTCGAAAAATAAACTATTTCTGCTTGTCCATTAGTCTTGAGTAATGAAGCAAAATCTTGGTATCTTGATAGCATCTCTGACCGTATATGCTCCAAACTCAACTGAGAATGAATGTCAGAAGTGATATACACCATTCTATCTTGCAAGTGACCGGTTCACAAATGGAACTATTTCACGAGAAATTTTAGATAGAATGCAAAGCACATTTTGAGAATGAACTTACTGGAATCAAAGAGGTTTCCCCAATTAAGCATGTATAACAAGTAAAATAATAATAATTAAAGCTAACAACATCCCAGATACATTGCTTCTAAGCACCTTATATGTAGTTTTATAGTTACTGCAAAATCCCTACTATGTATACAGATGAGGAGAGGCATTGAGGCATAATAACAGTCAGCATTTATTTAGTGTTTACTTTGGACCATATTGTATATCCTTTTATTTCTTAAATTCTCACAGCACTGTGAAATAGCCATATCCAAATTTATCTTTAACATCTACCAAATCTTAAGAGGAGTAAATGGCTAAACGAGGATTTGAACCCAGGTCTGTCTGACTCACAACCCTATATATGGCAAAAGTATACAGACTTTGGAATTGATCTGAATACAAAATGTTTGGGCTATGCGACCTTGAGCAAGTTACTCTATCTCTTTGAGACTCATTCTCTTCTGTAAAAATGAGTTTAAAATGCCTACATACAATATTGTCGTGGGAACTAAATGTGAGAGTGCAGCAGTGTTTGGTATACATTGTGCGTAGTTAAGGTAAAGTTGGCCATTGTAACAGAGGCCTCCAAGAACATACAGACTAAAGAGTAAAACAATGTTTTTCTGTAACACAAAACAAGCTCAATGTGATTGGTTCAGGCTGCTAGGGCAGCTCTTGTGATCATTCAGGATCCCAGTTTCTTTCCAAGTTCTTGCTCTTTCACTTCCTTGAGCAATGTTTCTCAAACTTTTTGGTATCAGAATCCCTTTTTCCTCTTAAAATACGCAGAGGATCCCAAAAGAGCTTTTTTAAAAATGTAGGTTATTGCCATAGCTTGATAAATCATTCCACAATGTATACATAAAGACATCACATTGTACCCTGTAAATATATACAATTACTTGTCAATTAAAAATAAAAGTTTAAATAAAAAACATTAAAAATGAGCATTTAAAAATATTAATTCATTTAGAATAACAATAATTTCTAATGAAAAACTATATTTAACAGAACCAAAAATTTGTGTCAAGAATGGCATTGTTTTATGTTTGCAAATCTCTTTAACGTCTAGCTGAATAAAGGATGACTGAATTCTCATATCTCTTTCTACTTTCAATTGGTTATGAAATGTTTTAATTGAAATAGATGAATAAAATTCAGATACACACAGACATGTAGTTGTAAAGGGGAGGAAAGATTTTACTTACTTATTTTTATTTTTATAAAATAGAGGACGTTGGATGAGGTGTAATTTTTGTTATTATTTAAATTTTAGGGTTGGTTTTCAGGTAAAACTAACACTGTAACATTCACTCTTTAAATTATAGATTTATGAATTTTGATAAACATATACAGTTGTCTAACAACAACCATAATCAAGAAACAGAAAAGTTTTCTTCCATCAAATATTCTCTCTCTCAGGGACCATTTTTAGCTAATATGTCTCTATATGAGTTCCTGGTAATGACTATGTATTGACTATCTATTTTTGTGGCCATAGTTTGTCTTTTCCAAATTTTTACATAAAAGGAATCAAATAAAATCTTCTGAGTTTTTGAAATTTTGCTTCTTTTGTTTAGCATAATGCATTTGAGGTTCATCCATGCTGTTATCAGTAGTTTAGTTCATTTTAGTACCAGGTAGTGTTCCAGTATGTAGATGTACCACACTTTGTTTACATATTCACCAGGTGATGAATATTAGATTGTTCCCAGGTTTTGGTGTTTATGAATAAAGCCACTCTAAATGTTCACATACAGCTTTTGTGTGCACATAGGTTCTTGCTTGCTTGGGGTAAAGACGAAGAAATGAGATTATGTCGTTGGTATGTATATGCTTAACTATACTTAAAAACTGCCTGTTTTTTCTTCTTTTTGTTTTTTAATTATACTTTAAGTTCTAGGGTACATGTGCATAACGTGCAGGTTTGTTACATACGTATACTTGTGCCATGTTGGTGTGCTGCACCCATCAACTCCTCATTTACATCAGGTATAACTCCCAATGCAATCCCTCCCCCCTCCCCCCTCCCCGTGATAGGCCCCGGTGTGTGATGTTCCCCCTCCCCAGTCCAAGTGATCTCACTGTTCAGTTCCCACCTATGAGTGAGAACATGCGGTGTTTGGTTTTCTGTTGCTGGAGAGGATGTGGAGAAATAGGAACACTTTTACACTGTTGGTGGGATTGTAAACTAGTTCAACCATTATGGAAAACAGTATGGCGATTCCTCAAGGACCTAGAACTAGAAGTACCATATGACCCAGCCATCCCATTACTGGGTATATACCCAAAGGATTATAAATCATGCTTCTATAAAGACACATGCACACATATGTTTATTGCGGCACTATTCACAATAGCAAAGACTTGGAATCAACCCAAATGTCCATCAGTGACAGACTGGATTAAGAAAATGTGGCACATATACACCATGGAATACTATGCAGCCATAAAAAAGGATGAGTTTGTGTCCTTTGTAGGGACATGGGTGCAGCTGGAAACCATCATTCTCAGCAAAGTATCACAAGAACACAAAACTGCCTGTTTTTTCAAAGTGACTATACCATTTTGTATTCCCAACAGCAAGGTACAGGTATTGTAGAAGTTCTGTGTTCTCATCTGGTATTTTAAGGGGTTTTTGTTTGCTTGTTTGTTTCAGGGTGTGCATGTGTGTGTGTAGTAGTAGTAGTAGAATTGGGAGCAGCAGTGGTATCATACTGCATTCTTAATTTGTATTTGTCTAAGACTAATGATATTGAGTATCATCCTATTCTTATTGGTCATCCACGTATCTTCTTTGTTAAAGTGTCTACTCAAATCTTTTGCCCTTTTTAAAAACTGCATCATTTTTGTTTTCTTGAGATTTGAGAATCCTTTATATATTTTAGATTCAAGTTCTTTGTCAGATATATGCTCCACACATTTTTATCACTGTCTGTGGCTTATTTATTCACTTTTACTTTGTAATTCTAATTTATCAATATGTTCTTACAAGGATCATGGTTTTGACACCGTCTCTAGAAAGTCTTTGCCTGGCCCAGGTCACAAAGATTTTCTCCTGTGTTTTGTTTAGGTATTTTATGATTTTCAGTTGTATGTTTAGGTTTATAATCAATTTTGAGTTAATTATTGGATATGAATGTGAAGTATGAGGTTAAAGTTATAATTATTTTTTTGCATATTTATACCCAATTGTTCCAGCGCTATCTTGAAGGGTTTATCTATTCTCCATTGAAACACCTTTGCATCTTGGTTAAAAATCAGTTGATCATATGTATGTGGGTATATTTATGTTTTATTGATATATGGACCTACCCTTTAATGAATGCTGCACTGTCTTGATTACTGGAGCTTACACCAGGGTTTTTCAACCTTGCCAATATTAACATTTTGGGCTGGATAATTTGTCTGAGTGCCACACTTTGCATTGCAAATGTTTATCAGATTCCCTAGCCTCTATCCATTAGATGCCGGTAGAAACCTCGAAGCTATGAGAAGCAATGTCCCCAGACATTGCCAAATGTTTCCTGAGGGTGCAAAAGAGTCCCCTGTTGAGAGCCACTGCTTTAGAATAAGCCTCGAAATCAAGTGTTACAAATTCTCCAACTTCATTCTTTTTCAAAATTGTTCAGGCTATTTTCATTCCTTTGCATTTCCATATACATTTTATCAGCCTACTAATTCATAAAAAAGAGGTCCTTCACATCCCTTGTAAATTGGCCGGGTGCAGTGGCTCATGCCTGTAATCCCAGCACTTTGGGAGGCCAAGGAAGGTGGATCACCTGAGGTCAGGAGTTTGAGACCAGCCTGCTCAGCATGGCGAAACCCAATCTATACTAAAAATACAAATAGTTAGCCTGGCATATTGGCGGGCACCTGTAACCCCAACTACTAGGGAGGCTGAGACAGGAGAATCGCTTGAACCTGGGAGGCAGAGGTTGCAGTGAGCCAAGATTGTGCCATTGCACTCTAGCCTGGGCAACAAGAGCAAAACTCATCAAAAAAAAAAAAAAAAATGCACTAGAATTTTTATTAGGAGTATGTTGAATCTATTGCTCAATTTGAGGAAGATTGACAACATTAATTCTTCTAATTCAAAAAATGCCTATTTCTTCATTAGTTAGGTATTCTTTGATTTCTTTCATCAGTGTTTTGTAGTTTTCGGAACACTTTGTTAAATTCATATGTAAGTGTTTCCTATGTTAGGAGATATTAGGAATTGTACTCTATTGATTTCAATTTCTTACTGTTCATTGTGAATATATGGAAATACCCTTGATTTTATATTTTGGCCTTGTATTTGCTACCCTTGCTAACATTTGAGTTTGAAAACTTCTGTTATTATGCTGCACAAGGTAATTTAAAATATTGTAATATTATGACACTAAAATCTCTAGGTTCAAATATATAGTAATAACTCTATTTCTCTGTGTGTTTATTTTATAATAGTGCTAGCTTACCTTATAGTTCACCTGTTTAAGTAATTAATTACATATTTTTCAAATATTCTATAGAGAGCTCATGAAATGATTATAATAATCAAGTTGAAATCAGATTGAAAAAGGAGTCTATGATTATTACACGGACAAAGAATATTAAAATATTTTATATATAATAATTTTATAATTATCTACAATAATGAATTACCTTTTTTTCTGTCCCTTCAATAGATATGATTGAATATCTAATAAATATGTTTCTTATCTAGTTGCATTGGCTTATCTTAGAGAACAGTGCAAAATTAAAACAATTAATTTTAACATAAAAGGTTTAAATAAGCATGTTGTTAGCTAATGTTTTATGAGAAAATTATGTAAATAGTTAAATGAAATAATACAGAATTTAGTAGAGTAGTAATATCACATAGGTGCAAACAATCCTCCATCTGTGGAGTCTAGTTTTTCCATCTAGGAATATCTTCCTCTTAAACAACCTGATTTGTTTTCTCAAATATTAAGAACCATATCTACAAAGATGATTGGTTTTGGCACTGTAACAATATTTCAGGAACTTAACTGGACAGTTTAACTAGGGCAATGTGTGACTTCCTTATAGTAAAAGCTTCTCCTGTGAAAGCATGACAGAAGTAGAGATTCTCAAACAAGTAAATGGTAGCTCCTATTATATTCCAGTCTGGAAGGGTACAGAGAAGTCATCAAATGATTACACTATCAAGTTGAAATCAGACTTAGAAAGGAGGCTATAATTATTCCACAGTCAAAGAATTTTAAAAGCTTTTATATAATGTTATAACTATCTACAATAATGAATTATATCATTGTTTCACTGTTTCTTCAATAGATATCATTGCATTTCTAATAAATATACTTCTTATCTGCTTGCATTGGCTCATCTTCCAGACCAGGGCAAAATAAAAATAGTGGTTGTAAGCAACTGCATTTTGTTCCTACCTTTAAAAGCAATGTAAAGGAAGGGATCCAGTTTCAGCTTTCTACATATAGCTAGCCAGTTTTCCCAGCATCATTTATTAAATAGGGAATCCGTTCCCCATTTCTTGTTTTTGTCAGGTTTGTCAAAGATCAGATGGTTGGAGATGTGTGGTATTATTTCTGAGGGCTCTGTTCTGTTCCATTGGTCTATATCTCTGTTTTGGTACCAGTACCATGCTGTTTTGGTTACTGTAGTCTTGTAGTATAGTTTGAAGTCAGGTAGCATGATGCCTCCAGCTTTGTTCTTTTGGCTTAGGACTGACTTGGCAATGCGGGCTATTTTTTGGTTCCATATGAACTTTAAAGTAGTTTTTTCCAATTCTGTGAAGAAAGTCATTAGTAGCTTGATGGAGATGGCATTGAATCTATAAATTACCTTGGGCAGTATGGCCATTTTCACGATATTGAATCTTCCTATCCATGAGTATGGAATGTTCTTCCATTTGTTTGTGTCCTCTTTTATTTCGTTGAGCAGTGGTTTGTAGTTCTCCTTGAAGAGGTCCTTCACATCCCTTGTAAGTTGGATTCCTAGGTATTTTATTCTCTTTGAAGCAATTGTGAATGGGAGTTCACTCAAGATTTGGCTCTCTGTTTGTCTGTTACTGGTGTATAAGAATGCTTGTGATTTTTGCACATTAATTTTGTATCCTGAGACTTTGCTGAAGTTGCTTATCAGCTTAAGGAGATTTTGGGCTGAGACGATGGGGTTTTCTAAATATACAATCATGTCATCTGCAAACAGGGACAATTTGATTTCCTCTTTTCCTAATTGAATACCCTTTATTTCTTTCTCCTGCTTGATCGCCCTGGCCAGAACTTCCAACACTATGTTGAACAGGAGTGGTGAGAGAGGGCATCTCTGTCTTGTGCCAGTTTTCAAAGGGAATGCTTCCAGTTTTTGCCCATTCAGTATGATATTGGCTGTGGGTTTGTCATAAGTAGCTCTTATTATTTTGAGATATGTCCCATCAAAACCTAATTATCACTAATTTAATAATGTACTTTGACAAAGATATGTTCTGACTTTAATATGGTCCAGGTTATTAGTTTTTTCTTTTATGATTAATGATTTGAAAAGTCTCATTTAGAAAACTTTGCCTATTCCAAGATCATGAAAATATATGTTGATAAATATTTTGTTTTCACATTTAGATTTCCAAAGTCTTTTAGAGAATCTAAGATAGCATTTATTAAAATTTCTACAGGAAAATATAACTTCATTTTTGTAATTTTTTTCAAACTCTTTAGGCCCTAAGGCCCTTCTGTTCTCGTGGATACAGCAATTGTTATAACACAGCTTTTGAAAACTCCAGGTTTTCTAGGAACTACACTATCAGGTGGTGGCAGACCAGATGCCATCTTGCCAGCACATCTAGAGACTGACAATATTTGCATTGTAGACTTATAACCTCTTTAGAAGTGATAAAATGCATCTATTTTTAAACTCTTGAGCATGTTTATTTTTATCTAGTAAAATATCATATAAATATTTTAAACATTTTAGATTAAGCATTTTTCTTAAGTTGCATTCAAACAGTAAAGAACTAAGCATTTTTCTAAATTATATTCAAATAGTAATGGATGATTATCCAAAATAGAATTCTACTCGAATCCTTTGGCTTATGTGTGATATAACTCCATTAGGCTTAATGGGCTACTAAATTATATGAATTTTTGACATTTTATTTGCATACTGTCTGGTGGTCAATTAAACTCATTGTTCCAGTACTAATTTCATCAGTCATAAAATACATTACCTTTTACCAGAATCTAAGACTATCAATATCTAAATATATGTATCACCATTCTTTGAACCATCCTGTAAATAGGTCAGTTCTTAATATGGTTGATTGAATTCAAGTGCCATTATAGACACTAATGAATTGCCACTGTGTAGCATGAAGTGGAAAATCTGTTTCGTTGTAGTGACTTGGAAAATTGTAAGGATAATTTGGCAAAGATATAAAAGTGCATAATAACCACGGTGGGTTGTACATATCAAAAGTTGATTTTAGATGTTTTAGTGAATAACATTAGTTTGGCTTACTTTTTCCATAGATACTAACTTTAATTTTCAGAGCCTGGTATCAGTATTTCCTTATCAAGACGTTACATATAATACTTGCTTTTTTATTCTTAAGAGGAAGCAAAATTTCAAAGTTCTCAGACTCAAGAACCCTCTTTGCTCTATGATAGTACTGGCAATCCACTTGAAGATAATAAAACATAATAATTATAATAAAGGTAAATTTATTTTATAATAAAGGAATTTACTTACAGCTATGAGCAAACATAGCCCTGCTAATATGTCTGTCAAGGGAAATATCAAATTGCTCACTTTCCAAGAAATCACTGGTGTCAAAATACTTTGGGATATCTATGTTT
This sequence comes from Colobus angolensis palliatus, assembly GCF_000951035.1. NCBI lineage: Eukaryota > Metazoa > Chordata > Mammalia > Primates > Cercopithecidae > Colobus > Colobus angolensis. Next base: position 3,538,559 of record NW_012121265.1, read on the forward strand.
TATTATTCTTAGAAATAATCTATGATGAAAGCACTTGTTAGATAGCTAAACCTGTTTTAAAAATTTCATATTATATCTTGCTTTCAGTATCTGTAACTCTTAAAATGCACATGTCACATATCAAAATAGGATGGTTTGGGAGTCAATAATGATAAACCATTACTAATTGCATTTATCTTCCAAAAAATTAACAAGTTAATTAACAACTCATAGCAAGTAACTATGAGTATTACTGACTGGGCTTATTTTTGAATCAGAACCCATGGTTATGTAGTCCTATCAAAACATTTCAACTCATAACTTTGAAATTACTATAAATTCTTACAGAAGAAAATAATAAACTTGTTTCCTTACAGTGTAAATCTACAGACAAAATTCAAACACACAGTAAGAAACTGCCCAAGACAAGTCCCAAACAATCAAATGTACAAACTTACAGTGATAAAAATACTTACATTAGCACAGACAGAACCAAGACTCACATACCTTTATTTCATGATAGAAGTGGTTATCCCATTAGAGGTATGTGCATTTTTGCAATGAAAAATGGGCAAGAAGATTGTCTCTTAAAATGCTAACTTTAGGCCAGGCGCAGTGGCCTGTAATCCCAGCACTTTGGGTGGCCGAGGCGGGAGGATCACTTGAAGTGAGGAGTTTGAGGCCAGCCTGGCCAACATGGTAAAACCCTGTCTCTACTAAAGGAAACAACAACAACAACAACAAAAATATATATATACACACACACACACACACACAAATTAGCTGGGTGTGGCAGTGCGTGTCTGTAATCCCAGCTACTTGGGAGACTGAGGCATG
>NW_012121265.1:3541639-3621761 GCF_000951035.1 Colobus angolensis palliatus
TGTTAGCCAGCATGGTCTCGATCTCCTGACCTCGTGATCCGCCCGTCTTGGCCTCCCAAAGTGCTGGGATTACAGGCTTGAGCCACCGCGCCTGGCGTAAGTTTCAAGTATAAAATATTAGTAACTATACTCTCCATGCTGCACATTAGATCTCTAGATTACAGTCATTCTAGTATATGAATCATTGTGCCGTTTGACCAGCATCTCCCCATTTCCCATACACACCCCCTCCCCACCCCTGGTAAGCACAGTTTTACCTTCTTCTTCTATTAATTAGACCTTTTTTCTTTCCACATATAAGTAAGATCCTGCAATATTTTTCTTTGGTATCTGGCTTATTTCACTTAGCATAATATACTCTAGGTTCATCCAGGTTGTTGCAAATGACAGGATCTCCTTTTTCAAGGCTGAAAAAATTCCAATGTGTGTGTGTGTGTGTGTATAATATATATATTACATATATATTAAATATAGATGTATACTATATATCTATTAAATATATATAAAATACAGATCTATTAAATAGTACATATCTATTAAATATAGATATATAATATCTATTAAATATCTATTCAATATGGATAAATACACATATAAATACTAAATTTATAAATACATATTTAAATATTTAAATATATATTATTTCTTTATCCATTCATCTATCAATAGACAAAATGGTTGTTTGCAGATTTTGACCATTGGGAATAACGCTGTAATGGGAGTGCAGATATCTCTTGGAGAGACTTATTTCAGTTCCTTTGAATATATAGCCAGAAGTAGATTTGTTGGATTATATGATATTTTTATTTCTAATTTTCTGGGGAATCTCCGTATTGTTTCCTATAATGGCTGTATCAACTGACACTCTCACTAACAGTGCTTCAAGTTTCCCTTTTCTCCACATCCTCACCAACACCTGTACTTTTTATTTTTTGATAACAGGCATCCTATCATATAAGATAATATCTCACTGTGGTTTTAATTTTCATTTCCCTGATGCTCAGTCATGTTGAGCACCTTTTCATATACCTATTGTCCTTCTGTATGTTTTCTTTGGGAAAATGCCTATTCAAGTCTTTTGTCCATTTTTAAATTGTTTTCTATTAAGTTGTATGAGAATTGAAACCATAAAATTCTGATAATTAAAAAAGGGAAAAAGCTCCTTGACACTGGTCTTGGTAAAGATATTTTGGATATGACACCAAACACAGTCAACAAGAGCAAAAATAAATAAGTGGGACTGTACCCGACTAAAAGGCTTTTGCACAGTACAGGAAACAAACTAAATGAAAAGGCCGCCTATAAGTTGAGAGAAAATATTTTAAAAATCATGCTGCTTCTTACAGTACCTCCTTCTGTCTTTGATTAGCTAACTACTACTTGTTCTTTAATATTCAATTCAAAAGTCAACATTCAACTCAAATACCATCTTCTCTGAGAAGTCGTTTAAGTATTCCTTAATCTCATTTAGATGTACTTCTTGTACTGTGTTCCTTACAGGATTTTTTATCTTCAGGAAACAGAATTCCATGTTTAAACTATAATAAAGAGTTAAGGAAATGATAAGCTCACATACAAGGAAGACTAAAGATGGTTCTGACTTCAGAGTTGGTTCAACCAAAGATTCAGTGATGCCATCAGAAGATAATTCAGTCTTGACTCTCTGCTCTGCAGTCTCCTTTGTGGCTTCATACAACAATTACCATTTTGGAACACATTTTCTCATTTATTTTCACTGGGAAGAGAGACGCTTCCTATCGCTTTCTCTTAAGAGCAATAAAAACATATCCAGAACTCCTCAGTAACCTCTCCTGAGGACTCTCATGGCTTAAATTGACTTAGGCATACCTATCCTTGAAAAAATCATGCCTGGCAAGGAGAATAGGGTTCATGATTACTTCAGACTAATTACTTGGAGTAGAATAGACATTGATGAGTACCAGTTATGTCCCCTACACTCCTATAACATCCTGTATTCTATTTGAGCATTTATCAGACTGAACTTAAATTGTTGATTTACTAATGTTGGACCCGCACTAAACATTAAGCTCTTTTTTGAGAGTAGGGACAGTATCATATTCAGTATCATATGTTTGTTCTACCTAGCACAGTGCTATATAATCTACATAATTATATCTTAATTTAAAATTCCAGATTAATCATTTAAAAACATTTTGGATAATGCCCAATTCCTAGCTTATTTAGCTTTGAAATGTTTGTAAAGATAAACATATAGAGTAATGGGAATAAAAGTGAGAGTCCAGAGATAAACCCATACATCTACAGCCAATTGATTTACACATGAGGGCCAAGAATATTCAATCGGGAAAGAATAGACTCTTCAAAAAAATTGTACTGGGACAACTGGATATATTAGATTGCTGCAAAAATAACTGCAGTTTTTGCCATAAAAGTAATACCAAAACCACAATTACTTTTGCACCAACCGAATACTAATGCAAAAGTAAAATGAAGTTGGACTCACACCATATATAAAAATTACCTCAAAGTTGATCAAAAACTTAATTATAAGAGCTAAAGCAAAACCGTTAGAAGAAAACAGAGGGGTAAATCTTTATGATGTTGGACTTGGCAATCAATTCGTAGACATGGCACGAAAAGTACAAGCAACAAAAGAAAAAAAGCATAAACTGAACTTCATCAAAATTTAAAACCTTTATGCATTAAATAATATGTTTAAAAAAGTGAAAAGACAATCTACCGAATGGGAGAAAATACTTGCAAACCATTTATCTGATAGGGATCTAGCATCTAGACTATATAAAGAACCCTTACAATGAAACAACAACAAATCATCAATCCAACTAAGAAATGGGCAAAGAACTCAAATAGACGTTTCTACAAAAAAGATATACAAATGGTCAGAACCATATGAAAAGATGTTCAACATTATTAGTTATTAGGGATAACCAAAATGAGATACGCCTTCACACCCATGAGGATGGCTATATAATTTTAAAAGTCAAAAATAAGTGATGGCAAAAATGTGAAGAGATCGAAACTTGCATACATTGCTGGTGGAAATACTATAAAATGGTTCTTTTCTTTATTTGTTTAAGACCGAGTCTTGCTCTCTTGCCCAGGCTGGAGTACAGTGGTGAGATCTCGGCTCACTGTAACTTCTGCCTCCCGGGTTCATGCAATTCTCCTCCCTCAACCTCCCAAGTAGCTGGAATTACAGGTGCACACCACCATGCCCAGATAATTTTTGTATTTTTTTAGTAGAGACAGGGTTTCACTATGTTGGCTAGCCTGGTCTCGAACTCCTGACCTTGCGATCTACCCGCCTCAGCCAACATGATTCATTTCAAGCTGTAGAAAACATTTTGGTGGTGTCTCGAAAAGTTAAAAATAGAACAACCATATTAACCGGCAATTCCACTCCTAGGAGTATACCCAAAAGAAGTGAAAACAGGTTATCAAACAAATACACTCGTGTTCTTAGCAGCACTATTCACAGTTGCAAAAAGATAGAAACAGCCCAAATATCAATCAAGGGATGAAGTGACAAATAAATTGTGTTATGAAAATACAGTGAGGTGGGGTGTGGTGGCTCACGCCTGAATCCCAACACTTTGGAAGGCTGAGTGGAGTGCATCACTTGAGGTCAGGAGTTCCAGACCAGCCTGGCCAACTTGGTGAAACCCTGTCTCTACTAAAAATACAAAAAATTAGCCAGGCACAGTTGTGTGTGCCTGTAATCTCAGTTATTTGGCAGGCTGAGGCAAGAGGATAGCTTGAACCCAGGAGGCAGAGGTTGCAATGAGCTGAGGTCTTACCACTGCACTCCAGTCTTAGAGACAGAGTGAGACTGTCTCAAAAAAATAGAAGTACTAATACCTGACATAATCTGAAAAAACTTCAAAACATAAAGATCAGTGAAAGAAGTGAAACACAGGGTCACATATTGTGTAATTCTATTTATTTGAAATATGCAGAATAGGTAAATACAAAGATACACTTCAGGTTGGTGACTGCCAGGGATCTGGCTGAGGAGAGAATGAGGAGCAACTGCTTAGTGGGTAGTGGGTTTTACTTTGTGGTACTGAAATGTTTTGAAACTAGATAGAAGCGGTGGGTGCCCATCTTTGTGAACACACAAAATAACACTGGGCTGTTTAAAATGGTTGATTTAAAGTTTTGTGAATTTTATCTCACTAAAAAATATTTTGTAAAAATTACCTCATTTATGTGCCTAATTATATTTCTATCATCTAATCATAAAATATGGAGGTTATATGCAGGCAAAAACCATGTCAAATATTAGGAGACAGAAATATATATGTGCTGAGGATATTCAAAAGGCTAATCAACAGCATACCCTCTCTGTTGATGATTTCTGCATGAGGAAACGGCTCGTATGCAGATGTTACTCTGGAATTCATATGTAAATCAGCAATAATATAATAACGAGTTAGAAAAATAAATTTTATATATCTATATGAATAAGTAATAAATATTTTCTTTTCTGTGACAATTCACCTATTTTTCTTTCAAATCTAACCTAATGTATTCCGTAAAATACGAGAAAATGATTTGCAAGTTCATTGCTAGTATCGAATTTGAATAAGATGAAAAGCAGATTAAGAAGCACTTAAAACGATTTAAATTGCTGCCTGTCTAAGGAAATATATTAAACATTATCCAAGGACTACTTTGAAAATCTATGGTATTAACTTACTGTAACAGAACCAAATATACCCAACATGAACCAGAACATATTGAAACATTACAAAAGCTAATTCATGGACAGATGCTTAAGCAATATACAGACTAAAAATGAAGTATTTGAGCCAAATTACTATTACATCTAAGTATGATAATTACCAGAACAGCTGATGTTTAAAATGAACCTATGCTGATTTGGCCACTGAGCAACATATAAAATAAAGAATAATTATTCCTAATTCCCTCTTCCACCTTCCAGAAACAACAACTGACATGGGAAATGAAAACAAATACTTCATCTGACGATTTATAGATTACATATGCCATTGTTTTTAAGTTCTCTTTATTCTCAACAAAGTAAGTGTATGTATATGAGTGTGTGTGTGTTATAAAAAAAATGGTGAATGATAAGTAACCAAACTATCTGAGAAGGGTTTAATATTTTGGAGTATTTTGTTTCACGTCAGTAACAGTCTTAGGGGTCACAGAGATATACCATGTAGTAGAAATTATTATAAGAAAAATAGTTACTCTGCAAAGCAGGCTGGAGAAAATTCAGGAGATGATGGGGAAAGTGTGAGGACTGATTAAGTAAGAGTATAGATTCAAGGATAATCTTCATACTGACAGAGGAACGAACAAGTTGGGGCTGCTTGAGGGGCTTAGATTCAGGGGCTTGGAAATGTCATCTAGAGAAAGAAGAGTTTGTTCACTGAGGTTGGAAATATAGGCATATAGGGTCATTCCTATGCACCTTGGCATCCAATTCTAGGTTCTTGATTAAATTGCATGAATGGAGTTCTGGGAACAGGTTCTTGATTAAATTGCATGAATGGAGTTCTGGGAACTCAGGGACTGAATGTGTAAGGTTTCCTTTCTTTCAACCCTCATTTTTCTGTATTTATGGACGGATAAACGTCTGCAAAGGTGTTTCCAGAATGTTATGTATAAAAATTTCCAGGTAGAATATTTGAGTTATATTTTTTCTTTCTTTTCTAAACTTTTTTGTTTGAATATTTTCAATAAACATGTATAATACTTTTCAGCAACAATAGTGATTTTTCTTAACAAAAAAGGTATAAAATTACAAGCAACTAAGTCAAGAAATGAATAGCATTAAATTATGAGTGTGGAAATACAAATTATTATTTGCTTCTTAGTATTTTTGAAAATTTCCGAAGTAAAAAATTCAATCAGAAATTTCTATAAGCTCAACAAATGTACAGTGACAATTCTTACATTTTGAATTTCACCCACACAATTTCGAACGAAATTCTAATAATCAATGTTTGCAGCTACCAAAGACCCTTGTACTGAAAAACAAAATGTACTGTTCCAAATGTAGTTATATTTTCCTTATTAAAGGCAGCATCCACTAACACTGTGAAATATCAAATAAGACACTGTTATAAAACTCAAGATCTTATTCAGCTTTTAGGGAAGGTATATAATTTTTGTTTCTGCCAGTCTACACTGCTTGATTTCCAATCTCCCTTCCACAAAGTATTACACTGAATTTTAAAGGCCATACCTGTTTTGGTTTTAATTTAGTATTGTCATAGTAAAATAATACTGCCTGAAAACATTTGAAATCATCTAAGGGGAATTAAAAAGTAGTTCTGGTTACAAATTCTAAAGATACTGCAGATCCAACTTAGAAACTTAAAGAAAAGGAAATATATCCTGTAATGAGGAGTATAAGTTATACAAAGATAATCTCCTATCACCCCCTAATTATTTTATATGGGAGAATTATAAACACTACTTTTATGTATCATACAGTACACACAGTAGTGTGGTAGTAAATGTTTAACAGTCAGCTGTCCAAACAGTGGGGTAGGGGTCCTGATTTGCAGGGTTTGCAGATTCCTATGGTGTAAACCCTCTCATTATTGCCTACTTCAAAATATCAGGTGATGACACTGAATGCAGAGTTGGGAAGAGTTGCACACAATAGACTCCTACAAATCAGCTCCAGGCAGCTTCTGCATACCACTCTCACATTGCTTTTATATCTTATTGTTAAATTTTATAATAGAAGATGATATTGCTTAGCTTTTCCAAAACAATTATGTCATTCCAATCATTCCAATAATGTTAATATTCAAGTCTTACATTTACAACTATATAACATATATGCTTATTGCTGACAATTTGTTTTGCTGCAAAAATTAAAAACTGATTCTTAAGAGGACCTTAATAAAATATTGTTTAATATTTTTCTATCTTTAGAAAACATAACTTAAACATGTAGTTGCAAAGCATACTAGGAGGCATAATTATATTATTATAAAATCATATAATATATATTGTACTTAATATAATGAGGTATTTTAAAATTTATTATTGTATGCTATTGAATTCAGGGCTATATCATGACTTCAGTAGGCCAAAGCACTTTTGTCTTTGTTAGCTCCTTCTTTCCTAAACATATATTAAAAATAAATACATAAATTCAACAAGAGATATAGAAAAATTATATTTCATGACTTTGTAGGTATAGAAACAAATATAATCCTTCCTGGATTCATTATTAGATATTCATTATGATCTTTTTATTTTTTTTTACATTTTGAAAAGTAAAATTAAATCCTTTCATGAGTCCCTAAAAATATCCTGAGCCCTAGGCCCTGTACCTACTATGACTAATAGACTGCTTGGCCCTGTCGAAATGCAGCAAATTTGTAAACACATTATTTTATTAAGTATCTATATTTTTTATATTATAAGAATCAAGAAAATGCATAGTATTTTACTGTTTACCTTTTCAAACCTATCATTGATTATGTATACCTTCTCTTTCATCTCTTTAATAATCCAGCCAGTCTCTCTCATATATTAGTATTTTTTGAAAGACTGATTGTAGTATTTGTTTACCCTGTCTATTTAATTTTTTAAAAATTTTTGTTACTTCATTATTTTTTCTTTGTAATTTATTTGCGTTTATTTTGTTGTTCTTAAATTTCTTATGTGAGATATACAGCTCATTAATGTTCAGCTTCTGTATTTGTTTTAAATATGAACAGTTAAGACTATAGATTTTTCTTTAAGTACTGGTACTGCTTTTTCCATATTTCAGGAGGTTTGGTAAGTAATATTTCCAGTATTATTCAACTCCAAGTATTTTCCAATTTCTACCTGAATTACCTCTTTGTCATATTAGATAGTGCTTGCATTTTAAAATTTGCTAATTCCTGGCATTGCAAGTTAAATTTTTTAATGTCAGTTTGAAACTTTTTGCATTACAGTAACAGAATGCGGTCTGTCTGAAACTGATTCTTTAAAACATTCAGAAACTTGCCTTTTGGTGTCATATATAGTTAATATTCACAAATGTTGTATGTGCACATACTTTTTTGTTCTCTTTTTGTTCAGAGTTCCATATACCTCATGAATCAAGGTGATTCATTACATTGTACAATTTTAAATGATTTTTATATGCTTGACCTATCATTTACTGAGAAAGTTATATTAAAATTTCTCACTGATGGTAGATCTAATTTTGTCATTTTTTAAAATACAATGAGGCTATGCTATTAGGGAATTATAAATTATAATTTATTATACCTTTGTGATAAAGACAACCTATTTGCAGTGAAGATTTTCTATCTTTGCTTTCTGTTGTAAATTCTATTTTACATAATATTAATACCACCACATCCATTTTCTTTTGCTTAGAATTTGTTTGATATTGTAAAAGTTATCAAACTCAAAATGGAGATGCTTGGGTCAAACCTCAACAAAACATAAAGATAAGAGGTTAAGAAGGGAGGACCCTCACACATACATGCTTATAATCAGAACAATTACAAATGCCTGTAACAAAACTTTTGCCAATGACTTTTCAAACTTGAGCTTGCTATATGAGTTAAAGGACAGCTAGCTGGATGTATAAGAACACTTGCCTAACACTGTCTCCCTAATGAACTGGTACAACTCCTGAGATAAGCCCTTATCACCAACACTCTCTTTGCTTCAAAACAAATTACATGTTCTTTTTCCTTTTGTCTTTAAAAGTTTATCCTTCCCTCAATGTCTTTGGATAGGTCTATGAATCCTACAGCCTGCATATCCTGGAAGTGCAAATCCCTTGCACACTCCTGAATAAACTCAGTGTTTTTGGAGACTCTCTCTTTGTCTTTTATTTAGGTTGATGTATCTAGAATCAGAAGTGGAGCAAGATTACCTGCAAGGAGACCCCCTGAAACTATTGCTATGGGATAAAAGATGAAATGCTCCTGATTATTGTAAGTACAAAATTGCATGCAGGATCGTGTAAAGACAATGCCAGGTTGGACTGCCAGAATGAGCCAACAGTGCATGATGTGCTTCCCCCTGCTGATAGCCTACAAATGGACGTGAAGTCAGGGAGGTTTCACATCACCAATATTCCTATCCCAGAAAAGCAGATGTTCATAGCTCTGGGAATGGAATGTGACCCTTGAGGAGAGCCTATAAACAGACGCATGGGGGGGCGCCTGTCCATATGGATAAAATAGGGCTATAAACACCCTCATCTTGCCACGGCTCTTCTAGGCCTCTTTAGGGTTAAGTATACTCCCTTCTGAGAATTTCTGGTCTAACCAGTTGTCTAGCTTCATGTCCTGTTACTATGAATTGTTTGTAACCAGCTTTTGCTGCAACTTTTACTGCTGATTAATACCTTGCTAATCATAGGTTATGGAAAGACTGTGTTTCTGTTTTAAGCCTCTGTTAGAAATTACTGATGCACATACTATATTGTAAATTCTTACCTCTGTATACTGTACTTCTGCATACAGATGTTATGTTAAAGAACTACTTCATCCCCATGTGACCATCTCACCTCATAATCAAATGATCCTAAATCCCTCATTAACCTACCCCTGCCCTCACTAAACTTAATAATAAATGCTGGCATATCCAGTGCATTGTTGGCACCACGGAACCAGAAGGTGGTGACCCCCCTTGGACCCAGCTTTCACTATCTTGTGTGTGTCTATTGTTTCTCGACCTGCTGATCCGCCTGGGAGCAAAGAGAGAGCCCCATTGCATTGCGGGCTGCTGGCCAGATCCTGCAATAATTACCTTTGGAAAAAAGCAGTAATTCTTAAAAACAGTATGCAGCAGTCACCTGAGCCCTCTGCTCTCCCCTTCCACACCTCACCGTTAGTGTCTGGTGAGTTTCCTCTCAGGCCAAGATGCCCTATTTTTGGTAGATATTTCCTACTGACTTTATTTGAGATCTGACTTAGATAAGCCCACTTGAATAAGGAACCTGCATTTCTCCTAGGATGACAGAAGACTTTTTGCAGTTTTAAAATAAGTCTTTTCTATTACAAAGACATTTTGAGTTTCTGGTAAGTATACACTTTAAATTTTCATACAGCAGGGAAAATGATTTTCTTTGCTCTGAAAGATTCATAAAGATACTCAAATTCTAAAGGCATTCCAGAACAACCTTCCTTCAGGGATTCTAGGAGGGCTATATTATAGCACATTCTTGTACACATTTTTAAACTGATGAGGAAATTACACAAAAAAATCAGAGCTTGTCCAGGAGCAGTGGCTCACACATTTAAACCCAGCACTATGGGAAGCTGAGGTGGGTGGATTGCTTGAGCCCAGGAGTTCAAGACCAGCCTGGGCAATATGACAAAACCCCATCTCTACAAAAAATTCAAAAATTAGCCAGGTAGGGTGGTATGGGCTTGTGGCCTCAGTTACTTAGCAAGCAGGAGGAGGATTCCCTGAGCCCAGGAGGCCAAGGCTGCAGTGAGCCATGATTATGCTACTTCATTCCAGCCTGGGTGACAGAGTAAGACCCTGACTCTCTCTCTCTGTCTCTCTCTATATATATGTATTTTTTTTCAGCGCTCAATGGCCATTATTTGAACTCTATAAGAAAACTGCACCTATAAGATTTACATGTACAGGCTTTCAAGTCCTCTATGTATTGATTTTCTTCTGCCTACTCTGAATCTGATTTTTTTTTTTTTGCTTGTATTAAAATAAAAACTGAATGCTTCAACAGTCTTTGTAGTTACAAATTTAAATAAAAACAAGGAAAATCTCACTCAAAGATTGTTTTTCTAATGGCATTCCAATGATAGAAGGCGGCAAGGAATTAACTCCTAACGCATTTGAAAACGAAAAAAAGGGGAAATGGAGTAAAATATGCATTTTTTTAGAAAAGAATTTGTATGAAAACTGCTTTACCCAAAATTTGGTTTATAGCCATGATAAGATTACAGATCAGGACATATTAATGTCTCATGTCTAAAATTCTAAAATGAAAGCTATAATATCTTTGTGTGTATATGTGTGTTCATGTGTGTTTTACACATGTGGTATGTTGTGCCTCCAAGGTAAAATCTAGCATAATTGGTCAGAAATACCTTAAGAAATTCTACTAAGATTGGTTTTAATAAATGAGAACTCATATAATTTAATACTTAAGACTGTTAAAATATTTACTAATTTATCCTAAAGCCTTTTAGTTCACATGCTTTGAGTAAATCTTTAATAAATAAGGTGGCTTTAAAATTGTTGGTAAAATAAAAATAAAATTATCTTTAGAATTGTTAGCATATATTTTTTAGCCTGGGTGTAATGGCCAGTTTTATATTTGTCTCTAAAATATTTTAAGGTCATAAAATTATATAAGCAGCTTAAAAGCAAAATGATCATCCTTTATGCAACTCCTTGATAAGCCAGACTGACATATTTTGGATATCTGTCCCTCCAATTCTCTGGTGAAATGTGATTTTCCAGTGTTGGAATTGGTGCCTAGTGAGAGGTACTTGGGTCATGAGGGTGGATCCTTCATGAATGGCTTGGTGTCTTTCCTGAGGTAATGAATTACCATGAGATCTGGCTCTTGAAAAGAGTTTGAGACCTCTCCCACCCACATCTTACCTATGTGACAGGCATGCTTCCCTTTCCTCTTCTGCCACGATTGTAAGCCTCCTGAGGCTTTACCAGAAGCAGATGCTACTGTCACACTTCTACAGACTGCAGAACTGTGAGTGAAATAAACCTCTTTTATTTATAAGTTATTCAGCCTTAGGTATTCTTCTGTAACATAAAATGTTTTTTTACAAAAAGACTAACTAAATATTGCTGGCTTAATGATAACACCTCTATCTTATTAATTATCAGCAAAATACCAATACATTCAACCTTAAGATTCATACTTGGGTGATAAACACCTGATCTTGACAGGCTATAACAAAAAGATAATTAGAAATGATGACTAGCCTTGTCTAATATCTCAGTTTTTATAAGTAATCCAGGTATAGTTGTTAAAAACAAATACATCAGGTAAATATAAATGAGATAAACTTTATAAATGAACTTTTTATGTAATTTAAAAATTAAAGTTATATTAAATTAAGCAATAGACATTCATAAAAAGTCTGGGTCATATCCAAATGAAATAAAATACTGAAAAATAAATGGTTAAACACAAAGTTTAAATTTCTATACTTTTAAATTCATATTACAAAAGTATCACAGCACCCATGCATGCTGCCCAGAGGCCTCAGGATCAGACTGCCTGGAGTCTGTCAATAGCACTACAGATGCCTGCAAGTGTGGCCTAGGGGCCTGAAGACTGGCCCACCCAGCACCCACCCCTGACACAATCAAAACTCATGTGTACTCACCAGGGGCCAGAGAATCAGTTTGCTCAGGGCACACACTCCACTTCACTGGTGGAGCTGCTATGCACCTGTGGTACTAGGGGCTGTGGGGCCAGCCTGCACAGGGCTCACAGTGGACCTTCCAGTGTTCACATGTGCCATCGATGGCCCCATGGAACGGCTCACCACACGTGGGGCTCACCACACGTGGGACTCACCACTGCTGCTACCAGCAAACCCACCCTCTTCAGTAGAGGGGCAACCATGTACTTACACATGACCCCAAAGACCCAAGGATTGGCCTGCCTGATGTCCCTGTCCTCAGCAAAACCACTCCACGACCTACACAAACAACCACAACCTAAACCATGAGGAATACACAGACATAACTGATGTTGATTACAGCCAAAGAAATCATATGAAGAGTACCTTACTGTACAGTCACAGAACCAAAGCCAAAGTACCCTATTCAACTGACACTATAAGTACATCTAAAGGAAAAATATATCCTATGAAAGCTATTTCATAACACTGGAAGAAACAACAGTTACATCAGATGCATAGATATCCAGGTATGAACACAAGAAACATTAAAGGGCAAAGAAACATTGCATCACCCAAGGAACATAATATTACTCCAAGAACCACAGAAGAAAATGTCTTAAATGCATGAAAACCAAAATAACAATCTTAAGAAACCTCAGTGAGATAAAAGAGCAAAAAATTACCCAATAAACAGAAATCAAGGAAAAATTGATGATCTAAATAATTCAACAAAATGATAGATATCATTATAAAAATCCAAATCTTGAAAATGAAGAATTTAATGAACAAAATAAAAAATACAAAAGATAGCTTCAACAACAGCATAGATCAAGCAGAAGAAAGAATTTACTATCTTGAAGAAAGGTAGTTTGAAATAAATCAGTCTGAAAAAAGAAAAAGGAAAAGGAAAAAAAAATTTAAAAAAGGCCAATGTGACATATGAGATACCATTATGCAAATAAAGTTCAAATATTTGCATTAAGTGAGTTCCAGAAAGGGATGAAATGGAAAGCTGCATAAAAAATTCTTATTTAATACAGTAACAACTGAATACTTTCCAAGTCTTGGAAAAGATATAGACAATCATGGCAGAAGACAAAGGGGAAGCCGAAACTTTACAAAGCCAAAACAGTAGAAAGAGAGATAGGGGAGGTGCTACACACTTTTAAAGACCAGATCTCATGAGAACTCACTATCACAAGAATGGCAACAATGAGGAAATCTACCCTATGATCCAATAACCTTCCACAAGACCCCACCTATAATATTAGGAAGTAGTTTTCAAGATGAGATTTGGGTAGGAACACAGATTCAAACAAAGTAAGTCCACCCCAGGCCCTCCCAAATCTTATGTCCTTCTCACATTTCAAAATATAGTAATGCCTTTCCAACAATCTCCATGCTTTAACTCATTCCAGCACTAACTCAAAAGCTCACAGTCCAGTCTTATCTGAGACAAGGTTTGTCCCTTCTGCCTACGAGTGTGTAAAATAAAAACAAGATAGTTGACTGGGTGTGGTGGCTCATGCCTGTAATCCTAGCATCTTGGGAGGCCGAGGCAGGTGGATCATGAGGTGAGGAAATCGAGACCATCTGGGCCAACATGGTGAAACCCCGTCTCCACAAAAAATACAAAAATTAGCTGGGTGTGGTAGCACATGCCTGTAATCCCAGCTGCTTGGGAGGCTGAGGCACGAGAATTCCTTGAACTCAGGAGGCGGAGGTTGCAGTGAGCCAAGATCGCATCATTGCACTCCAGCCTGGTGACAGAGTAAGACTCCGTTTAAAAACAAAACAAAACAAAACAAAAAACCAAAAAAACAAGTTAGTTACTTCCAAGACACAGTGGGATTATAGGCACTGAGTAAATACTCCCATTCCAAATTGGAGAAATTGGCCAAAAGAAAGTGGTTACAAGCCCCATGACAGTCTGAAATCAAGTAGGGCAGTCATTAAATCATAAGACTTCAAAATAATATCCCTTGACTGCATGTCTCACATCCAGAGCACAGTGGTGCAAGAGGTGGGCTCCCAAGGTGGCTTTGCAGGAGTTAGTCCACATGACTGATCTCATGGGCTGCTGTTGAGTGTTTGTGGCTTTTCCAAGCACATGGTGCAAGTTACAGTTGGCTCTAACATTCTGGGGTCTGAAGGATGGTGGCCCTCTTCTCACAGCTCCACTAGGCAGTGCCCCAGTGAGGACTCTGTGTAGGAGCTCCAACCCGACACATCCCCTCTGCAGTGCCCTAGAAGAGTTTCTACATGAGGGCTCCAACCTACAGTCCAGCCAGCTTCTGCCTGGACATCCAAGCTTTCTCACACATCCTCTGAAATCTAGGCAGAGGCTCCCAAGCCTCAAATCTTGCACTGTGTGCATCTACAGGCTTGAAACCATGTGGAAGCCACCAAGGCTTATGGCTTGCACCCTCTGTAGCAGTGGCATGAGCTGTACCTGGGTCCTTTTTGCCATGGCTAGAGCTAGAGTGACTAGAATGTGGGGAGCAGTGTCCCGAGGTTGCACAAGGCTATAAGCCTGGGCCTCTCCCATGGAAGCACACTTTCCTCTTAGGCCTCTAGGCCTGTGATAGGAGGGGTTTCCATGAAGGTCTCTGAAATGCCTTTGAGGCATTTTCCCCATGGTCTTGGCTACTAGTACCTGGCTCCTCTTTACTTCTACAAATTTCTGTAGTCTGCTTGAATCCCCCTACCTTCCCAAAAATGGGTTTTTCTTCTCCACCACATGGTTGGGCTGTAAATTTTCCTAAATTGTATGCCCTGCTTTCTTTGTAAATATAACTTCCAGTTTCAAGTCATTTATTTGTTTATGCATATGAGTGTAGGCGATTAGCTGCAGCCAGGCCACAACTTGAATGCTTTGTTGCTTAGAAATTTCTCCCACCAGATAACCTAAATCATCATTACAAAGTTCAAAGTTCCACAGATCACTAGGGCAGCAACACAATGCAGCTAATTTCTTTGCTAAGGAACAAAAGTGAACTTTGCTCCAGTTCTCAATGAGTTTCTCATTTCCAACTGAGATCTCATCAGTCTCACCTTTACTGTCCATATCACTATCATCATTTTGGTCATAACAGTTTAACAAGTCTCTAGGAAGTTCCAAACTTTCCTTCAACTTCCTGTCTTCTGAGGCCTCCACACTCTTTCAACCACTGCCCATTACCCAATCCCAAAGTTCCTTCCACATTTTCAGGTATCTTTATAGCAATGCCTCCTTTGATACCAATTTTCTGTATTAGTCCATTCTCATATTGCTATAAAGAAATACCTGTGACTGGGTAATTTATAAAGTAAATGGGTTTACTTGGCTCACAGTTCTGCAGGTTGTACAGGAAGATTGGCAGCATCTGCTTGGCTACAATCATAGCAAAAGCTGAAGGGGAACTGGTGCCTTGCAAAGCTGAAACAGGAGGAAGAAAGACAGTGAGGAGGTCCTACACATTTTTAAATGACAAGATCTCATGAGCACTCACTATCATGAGTATGGCACTGATGAGGAAATCTACCTCCATGCTCCAATCACCTCCAACCAGGCCCTACCTCCAACAATGGGGATTACATTTCAACATTAGATTTGGATGGGGACACAGATCCAAACCATATCAAGTATCAAGTCATATCTAAAGGAATCTCTATCAGGCTAATAGCAGATTTCTCAACAGAAACTGCACACTCCAGAAAAGAATGAGATTATATATTATATATATAATTATACATTATATTCAAAAGAAAAAAAAGCATTCAACCAAGATTATTACACCTGACAAAGCTGTCTCTTCAGAAATGTGCAGAGATTTGCTTGTTGATATCTCAGACAAGCAAAAACTGAGGGAATTCATCACAACTGGACCAGCCCTACAAGAAATTATTTAAAAAATCCTATATCTGGAAGCAATAAGACAACATATATTACTATAAAAACACCCAAAAAGCATAAAAAATACTGGTATAGCAGATACCCAAATGAGAAAGAAAAAGGAATCAAATGTTATCATTGCAGAAAACCACCAAACCACAAAAATAATAAAAGGAAGAAAAAAACAAAGCATATACACAATAATCAGAAAATGATTAACAAAATGACAGGAATATGTTTCAACAGAAAAGTAAAAACTTTGAATGTAAACACTTTAAATTCCCAATAGAACTGCTGAATTGACTTAAAAAAAACAAGACCCAACAATATTATGGCTATAAGGAACTCACTTCACCTCCAAAGGCACACATAGACTTAAAGTGAAGGGATGAAAAAAAGATATTCCAGGCAAATGGAAAGCAAAAGCATGCAGGAGTACTATACTTACATCAGACAAAACAGATATTTTAAGTCGAAGAACAAAAGGGAGAAATAAGGTAATCATATAATGATAAAGAGATTAGTTTGGCAAGAAAATACAATTGTAAATGCACGCACACACACACACACCGGAGCACACAGATGTATAAAGCAAATATTATTAGAATCAAAGACAGATATAGACAGCAATATAGCAACCGTTGGGAACTTGAACACTCTACTTTCAGCATTGGACAGATTATCTGGACAGAAAATCAAAAAATAATCATCAGACTTAAACTGCATTATAGACCAAATAAACCTAACAGACATATACAGAATATTTCAGCCAAGAGCTGCAGAAAACAATCTTCTCTTCAGTGCATCAAATGTTCTCCAGGAGAGAACATATGTTAGGCCATGAAACAAGCAGCAACAAATATTGAAAAATCAAAAATCAAAATCACATCACATATTTTCTTAGATCACAAAGGGGAAAACTGGAAACGAATAACGTGAAGAACTCTGGAAATTGTAGAAATACACTGAAACTAAACAACATGCTCCAGAATGACTGATGGGTCTTGGAAGACATTAAGGAGAAAAAAAATCTTGAAACAAGTGAAAATAGAAAACAACATCCCAAAACCTAGAGGATACAGCAAAAGCAGTACTATAAGGGATGTTTATAGCAATAGAAACCTACATCATAAAAGTAGAAAGATTTTAAATAAATGATGTAGAGATGCACCTCAAGGAACGAAAAAAGCAAGAAGAAACCAAACCCCAAATTAGTAGAAAAAAATAAATAATAAAGATCAGAACAGAACTAAACAAAAGACAAAAAAAAAAACCCACATAATACAAGATTAGCAAAACAAAAATCTGATTATTTGAAACGATAAACAAAAATCAATAAATTATTAGCCACAGTAAGAAAAAAACAGTGGAGATCCAAATAAATACAATCAGAAATGAAACAGGAGATATTACAACTGATATCACAGAATTGCAAAAACATCCTGTAGAAAAAAATATGAACTAGAAAACCTCAAGAAAATGAATAAATTCTGGGACACACAAAACTTACCAAGATTGAACCAAGAAGAACTAGAAAACCCGAACATATATAAAATCAGTAACTGGATTGAACCAGTAATAGTCTTCTAATAACAAAATACTCATACCTGATGGGTTCACTGCTGAATTCTAAACAACCTTTAAAAAATAACTAACACAAATTCTTCTCTAATTATTCCAAAAAACGGATGAAGAAGGAATTTTTTCTAATTCATTTTATGAGGCTAGCATTAGCCTGGAACTAAAAATAAACAAGAATACAACAAAATAAGAAAACTATAGGCAAAACGCCTGATGAATACAGATGCAAAAATCAACAGAAATACTAGCAAAGTGAATCTAACACAGCATCAACAAGATTATACACAATAATACAGTGGGATTTATATGAGGGATGTAGGGGTGTTTCAACATGTGCAAATAATTAAACATGGAACATCACATCAGAGAATAAATAACAAACAACACGATAATCTCAACAGACATAGGCAAAACATTTGATAAAGATATCTCTTTATTGCCTGACTAACATCTGCAACAGCAAGACTCCTAATAGAATAATATTGGTCCAGTTTTGTTAAAATGATAGCTAACACCTTTGGAACTGACAAAATAGTACTTACCAATGGACTTCAGGCAAAATTTAACCAGAGATCCACAGCTTTCAAACACCCTTGTTGCTCTATTTTGCTAAAATGTTTTTAAAACTGACTCAAAATTGGCTGACCATCCTCACTGATGTGAGGCGAGATGAACAATCAGGACAAGATCATCCCAGCACTGAGAAATAAAACCTAACTATGAGATGCCTGAGATGGTTGATCAGCAATGCTTTTAGAGAAAGACCTTGATCAAATGAGGAAATGTGAAAGTTGTCAGGATCAAAATGGAGTCATTTGTGTCAAACTTGGACTCCACAAATGGAGTCATTTGTGTCAAAAATCAAGCTGGAAGGTTAGGAAGGGAGGGCCCTCATGCACGCATGCCTGTGATAAGAACTATTACAAATAACATCTGAAAGTCTCTTACTTGTACATATGCCTGTAACAAGAACTTTTGCCAAGGACTTTTCAAACTGCATCTTGCTATATGAGTCACAAGGACAGCTAGCTGAATACATAAGAAGACTTGCCTAACACACTGTCTCCACAGTGACCTGGCATCAACTCCTGTGATAAGCCACTGTAATCAATATTTTCTTTGTTTTAAAACAAATTACGATCACTTTATCCTTTGAAAGCTTCCCCTTGTCTCAAACTCTTTGGCTATGCCTATGGTTCCCCATAGTCCACATATTCTGGATTAGCATCTATACTGCACACTCCGGAACAGAATGAGTATCTTTAGATAATCTCTGTTATTTAGGTTGACAGTATGTTAGTAAACATTGTGGCAAGAAAGAAGTTGCACACTAAAACTGGTTATTATGGTGAGTTTATTGAAAGAATAGTTTTAACAAAGGCCAAACTTCCTTGGTTGTTTTTTTTTTTCTTTTGAGATGGAGTTTCACTCTTGTTGCCCTGGCTAGAGTGCAATGACACAATCTCAGCTCACTCAACCTCTGCCTCCTGGGTTCAAGCGATTCTCCTGCCTCAGCCTCCCAAGTAGCTGGGATTACAGGCGTCCACCACAACACTTGGCTGATTTTTTGTATTTTTAGTAGAGATGGGGTTTTACCATGTTGGTCAGGCTGGTCTCGAACTCCTAACCTCAGGTGATCCACTTGCCTTGGCCTCCCAAAGTGCTGGAATTACAGGTATGGGCCACCGTGACAAGCCCTCAGTTGTTTTCTTATTTTCCAATTCCCCCTTCCTCTTAGTTTTTGGCCTTGTAATTACTATCTTCTTGTCAATTTAGTTCTTTGATGCTATTAATAAATTTTTTAAAATTGTATCTAGTATTTTAAAATTTACTGGAAAGGTTGATGATTAACATATCCCATCAATAAAATTCCCTACATTACTGGACTTGATTTTTTGGGATGAAATATTATCCTAAATTATAAATTATGTTTCAAAGAATATTAATCATCTTAATATTAATAAACTTTCATGTCTATATGCATTAGATGACAACTGATAGCATTTAAGGAAATATATCACACCATTTAACTATTAAAATTGGCTTTTTAAATCAATTAAAAATGAGTTATAAAAAATACCTATTTCCTCACTACAAATATCTTCACAGTAGAATACAAACACCTGAAAGACAGTAGTTAATAAATAATTTATAAGTTTACTTAATACATATGCTAAGCCTATTGAATTATATCATCCTAAGAGGAAACAAAATAACTATTCTATCGATTTATGTTTTCTAAAATATCTACCTCTGTTTAACTTTAAATGTTCTATTTTGACAATACCCAACCAATAATATCTGAAGTAGAATCTAAGCAACCCAAGATAAGTTAAACAAAAATTGCTCTCCAAAGGAAATGTATATATTGTGTAAGCCTGAAATACTCTTTACAATTAAGGATTGCACATTAGATATAAAATTATTTTTCCAATGTTCTTACGATTTACCTTATTTATATCACATGTATTAATCTGCTTATTTAACAACTCAATTTCATGGGCAATTAAACAATACCCACAGAGGTATACAAATGTCCAGTCCAATCAGTTTAAGCTGTTCTTTCACTAATTTTATCAAGAGGTATATAGTTAAAAAAAGAAAAGCCCTTTGAAAATTACTGTGTTGGCTGGAAAAGATTCATATTTTGAAACTCTAAATTTGTGTAATATATCATGTACATGTTTAAAATTTTAGAACAAATTAATGTTTATATTTGTTATTTTCCCTTCAGGGTAATCTTTATTAATTTAAAAAGTTACAATGATAATAGTCTTCATTCTGCCATTTTGAAGGTTCCTTAAGTATATAACTCAAGTCGATGATATTTAGTTGAACTTCAATAAAAAAGAATCACGCCGGGCATGGTGGCTCAAGCCTGTAATCCCAGCACTTTGGGAGGCCGAGACAAGTGGATCACGAGGTCAGGAGATCGAGACCATCCTGGCTAACATGGTGAAACCCTGTCTCTACTAAAAAATACAAAAAACTAGCCGGGCGAGGTGGCGGGCGTCTGTAGTCCCAGCTACTCGGGAGGCTGAGGCAGGAGAATGGCATAAACCCAGGAGGCGGACCTTGTAGTGAGCTGAGATCGGCCACAGCACTCCAACCCTGGCAACAGAGCGAGACTCCGTCTCAAAAAAAAAAAAAAAAGAATCAACGTTGGTTTCCTTAGCTTTGACATGCAATCTGAGTTAATAATTGCTAAATAACATTTATCGTGTGCTTAGACAAGGTAAGCACTGTTCTAAGACCTCTACATACAACAATTTATTTATTGTTGACACAACTTTATAACTGAGGTACTATTATTTTCCCTGATTCATAGACTTAAAAAATGGGCATAAAAGACATTTAATAACATGATTGAAAAACTGGCTCTAAGCCACCATGCTATTCTGTCTCTATTAAAGGTTAATCATAACCAAAATTAATTCACTCATAAGAATAAAATTATAAATAGCTACAAGTATCATTTTGGGGAGTGCTCAGGGAAGAACTGAAAAATTCTGGATGAGGCACTGACTCATCACTTCTATAGAAATAAGCTGCCAAGAGAAAAAATAAAGGTTTTTTTGTAGTCATATAGATTTGATAACGCAAAACTATTATCATAGAAATCAATTGCTGTCATTCGTTTATTAAATTTCCTCTATTTGCTACTAACATTTGGTTTTACTGCAAGTTTGGAAAGGCCACAGACTGTATGAGAGTGTAGCAGTTAAGAGCATAGTTTCTAAAAGAGTGACACCCTGGGTTTGCATTGTGGTTGCTCCATTACTACCTATGTTATCTTGATAGTTACATAACCTCTACAAGCTTCATTTATAAAATGAGGACAATAATTTTATTCATCTCACAAACTGTAAGTTTTAGAAAGTTGAAAGAAAAATGAAAGTTTATTTTAGAAAGCATTTAGCATAGAATATAGCATAATACAAGGTAAGAGTAAGTTTATTTCTCTTGTCAGTTATCTATTTCTATGGTCAGTTATCTTATGTCCACATGATTATACTCACAAAAAGTACATCTCACAAAACCAGCATCCATAAACCTACTTGTCCCAAATGTACAGAGTGGGCCACAGATATCTTAAGAACAAATCTATCCTCCTTCCACTTATGTTGAGGGATCTATAGATGCCAGATCTTTTACCCTTTACCTCTCCTCAGTGTAACCAACGATTTGAATCTCAGATTCACTCCTTTCTGTCTCATATTAACAGTGCCAAAATTTGAGATTTTATCCCCTGCTTCCCCCTACAACACACTGCCCATTTCCGTATTTTCAGGCACTGTGTCAAAAAAAAATGAATAGGAGAAAGCAGGCAAAATAATCACACTTGTGCAGAGTAGGTGTAATAAAATACATTTGTGTATATTTCAGAACATAGAAAAATAAAATGTGAGTTCTTAAAGGACTGACACCATTTTAATGATTATTACAAAACAGTGATTCCTAAAAACAAAGATTTATTTGGTTATTTAATATTTTTAACTCTAAATTAAGCATTCTTAATTGATAATAATGGCCTGTATTACTTCAACTCAGGAGTTAGGGTAAAGTTCCCTGTGGGTGTAACTTCCGGTGCTTCACAGCAGAGTGTCTTTCCTTGAAAGTTCCTCAGCAGTGCTCTCAACTGCACCCATCCTGGCTATTCCACTGACAAATACTCAGTGTACTCCACATCATGTCAGCAGGGTGCAGGAGAACTAAAGAAACGGTGATGCTTCTGGAGACAGCTCTGTAATTTTGACAGAGTGAAGACTCTACAGCCCTATTACAATTATATCTATAACAAATAATTTGGAATTTTCACCAACCATAACTCACATGAATTAGTGTTAACCCATTTTAATAACATTAAAATAGATAAACATTTCAACTTAAGTTATGTATTTTATTTAAAGATATTTATTAGCAATAAAATATTTTATATTAATAATACTAGTATTTAGATATACATAATCAGTAAGCTCATGCTATCCAAACAATTGGAAATTTAAAAATAATCCCCAGTAACTATTACAATTATAATATAGCAAACCAAACAAAAGCTTGAAGCGATTTTTTTTTTTCAATTTTGTCTACTAGGAGTTATAACTATTGAGGAACTTATTGTTTCCAAATAAAAGTCCAAAGTGTATTTTTGACAGTGAGAACAGAGAAAAGCCAAAGCTTTAACCTGTGGGTACTCTTGCTGAACCTAATCCTTTTAAGAACTAACGTTTTCATAATAGGTAAATAATTTTAAATTTCCAACAATGAAAACACTTCTATTTAGTGGCAGTGATGTATATTCTTGATATATTATGAATTTTACTTTACATATCCTTAATAATAAGAAATCTAGTGATTGTCCATGTATGATAATTAAAGTGACCGAAAATATGAATGCATACTTTTAGTAATAACCATGAATCCACTGTGATATATTTGGCCTACTATAACATGTGGTTATAATAAACTTTTGTCCAAAAGTATGGTATGTGGTTATTTGACCTACAGAAATTTTTCAAAATCAAAATTCTGATACAGAACTTCATAGTTCAGATCTGTTTTTCAAATGGTAGAAGCTGTAAAAATCTTGAGAATTTCTGAACACCAGAGTTCAGATTTCTCAACTGTACATTTTACTCTTTAAGACTCTTTGTAGATGAGTAGTTATCAGTTATGGATGTGAACTGATGTATATCACATTGCTAGTAACACAGAATTTAAAAGATTTGCAGAGTCTTCTTGAAAAGTATCACTGAGTAGTGTAACTTTCAATGCAAATTACCATGTCCTTAAAAACTCTGAAAATGCTAAGGGGAAAGAATAAAGACAATTTATGACATATAAAGGTGGGCTCCAATTGCAAAGGCCGTTGCTACTAAACCAATAGCATATATACTGGTTCCTATTTGACCAATAAAATGTAATTATCCCATGTAAACATTTACAATCAATATGTACCCTCCTAGGTGAAATTAGATCAACTACAGTAATTGAAAATCTATGAACAATGGCATCTCTAATCTGAGAAAATATATCCAGTGGAAGAAGATGGTGATTTCCATATATGAAGAGGGAATAGGGTTGGCAATGAACCATGAAGTTTTGTGAATAATGAAATTACATCACTAGAATGGTGACTTAGAAATGCTAATCCAAAAGCAGTTAATATTTAATTATATTAGCATTAACTTTGTTATTCTATAACACACTGCAATATTTATGTCAGTGATATGCAATCTGCAGAATCTCTATAAATATGAACAAATAAGAATGGAATTGAAGAAAAGATACTGGAATTGGGGTCCAAAAGTCTAGATTTCAGTTCAATATCTGTGACCTTAGGGTACTAACAACAATGAGCTCAATTTCCTCAACTGTAAAAAGGAGGTTATATTTCCTAAACTCTCTACCATATAGAATTGGTATTAGGGCAAACGTAACTATTGCTTGTGAAATCAAGCAACTTAAAGTTGTAAATTTTAAAGGATTATATGAATAGGACACAATTACTAAATACATAGCATGAATGGTTATCATATAATGATTATCATTTTTTAAGTAAGTTTTATATCCAGAGATCATAAACAGAAAGAGAATTCAAATAGATCAGAGAAATCTAGAGTCTATCTCAAGTTATATTTTCATAGGTAGCAACAAAAAGAACAATAACTAGATGCTGTTTATTTTAAAAGATGAATTGAAAAATAATAGTTGGTAATTTAAAATACAATTAAATGCAAAAATATGACAGCATCTTCTTTAAATTTTAATATACATTTCTCTTGAATTTAAAAATATACCTAAAATACTTGAAGGAACAGGCTAGGATGACAAGATATTGATTAATAAACAAAGTATTGAAAAGTACAGATGAATTTCATCATTTTGACCTTGAGTAGAAAGTCATTGAGAAATATCATCACTGCATTAATACATTTAGCAGTGCAAGAAGACAATGTCCCTCATACTTTATCATGCATCACTGAACTGCAACAAGCGCTGACAGTTAGAGAGCATATCTCTAAACATTATGACACCATCTTAGTGACAGCTGAAGAAGAAAACTGAGTACAATCATTGTTTCATATTTACTAGAACAGGCATGGCTAGAAAATATAAAATAAACTGATTTAAAGCATTTGGATAAACGCTTTTAATTCTGGCACTGTAGAAATAAAAATGGTGGGTGCATTTGTTTCGTCTTTTACCATCAGCAATTTATTTTCAAGTCTTATGTATAATACTGTCATGGAAACATCTTTTTAAAAAGTAGTGCTCAATAACCTTACCCCATTACAAAGCAATTCATGACAAAGATCTTTTGCAGTAGCAATAATATTTGCATAATAATTGCAAGCAAGGAAGATTGAAATGCTACAACTGTATTCTAAGAGTTTTCTTTTTCATAAATTAAATTTTCCCAAAAAGCACTTCAAAAACTCATTATTTTATTTCTGAAATTTGTTACTTAAACATTCACTTTTAATGGAATATAATATTCTTGTGTTATACCTTGAAAATGAAAAGCAGGTAAGACTACTTCTTAATGAACATTTTTGATTGAATATGTTGAACAAGAAGGGATATATTTTCAATGTAGCAATAAATCCAGCATGCAGCTCCCATTAACAGCTTTGGCAGCTGTGCATTATTTTTCTATGAGTGTGTTGCTGAAAATGTACATTGCTAGAAAAATATGCAAGCCTAATGTGTACAACTGCTATCTGAACTTTTGCCTCTCAATTAAAGCGTCTATGTGAAAAATATTTGCAAAATATACAACAGTGTACATTTGCAAAAATAACAATCCAAATCATCCCTAATACATTTCAATTCATGTCAGAACAAGGTCAGAAAATGAATCTTAGGCTTCTGATACGTAGGAATACAATAAACTCAGATAAAAATATCCTTAATTTTCTTCTTTTTCTCCCTATCCCCACATTTTTTGTTCATTATGCATGCATCTTTCCTACTGACATAGTAAAGATCATCTCACTCATATTTTTGTTTCCAAAAGCTAAGTTATATAGTAACTCAGTCTGTAGGAATTAGGATTACAAATGTTGGAAATACTTAGCATAGGATAAACAGATTGAATTATTATTATTATCATTATTTTGAGACTGATTGTACTCTGTTGCCCAGGTGAATACAGTGGTGCAATCATGGCTTGAATATTTTGATGAATGAGAGTCACTGATATTTTTTCGATCAATTTCTGTATGTGCATACTAAAAGGCACATGTCTATCTAATTATTCACTGTTGTATAATAAAATATGCTGAAATATAAGATGATCTTTGACTTACAATGAGGTTATTTCCCAATAAACCTGCTGTAAATTGAAAATATTGTAAGTTGAAATATATTTAATGCCCTCATAAACCCTTTGCAAAGTCGAAAAAATCAGAAATCAAACTATCATAAGTTAGGGGTCATATGTATAAACATGAAAATAAATGTAAGTAATCTATGCAAAGGTGTATTATTAAAATATATATGCTAACTGTAGTTACAGAAATTTCTATTATTAGTTGTCATGTTTGCACATTCCTCAAGAAGTAAGCTTATTCCATCATCAAGATCTAGTATATTATTTGTAAGTAAGAAAGACATTACTAACATCAGATGGAGAGCGAAATCAAAAATCCTGCTCCATTTCCAGGGATCAGAACAGATTGTTACTCATGAACAAAAGATGATAGCAACATTGGACGCAGAAAAACTTTGGCAGTCGAGGTATTATAAGGAGATAACTGTAGGAAAAACATTTAAATTGATGTATGCCTATAAACTTTGTAAAAATGACACTAAATATATATAATCTATATTTGGTATGTAGTTGTTAGGCATACTTAGCCATCTTCTAATATGTCTCTCATGTTAATTTACGTTAAAATTTAATATTTTAAATAAGACAAAATGTTACAATCCTCTATTATTTAGGACCTGTATAAAGCTCATAATTGAGATAAACATCTTTGGTAACATATATTTCAAGTACTCATTTAAGAAAGGAAGAAAATTGCAAATACAAAAATGAAGCAAAGTAAGATCTCCACATCTGGCCTTAATTGAGTAACAGAGATCAGATTTAACCTCCTGCCATAAATAACTAGAAAAGCGGAGAGAATCTATGAAAGGCTTGCTTCCAGGTATTAGACAATAGGCAGAGAAGCACAGTGATTCTTTAGAGAAGGGAAACAAATAAAGTGAGTCAACAATTGGCCTAGTTCTCTGTCTTGTAGCATGGTATAGCCTGTGATGTGGGAAGGGTAGCCTAAATGGGAACTGACTTAAGGAGTAAAAAGGTCTAAGTGCAGAAAGGCTGAGTTGTAGGTCTGAAAAAGAGCTCTAAATCTCTCTTTGAATTTTTACCGAATCCTAAAAGGCACAAAGGCAGACAAAGGGTGACTAAAAAGTGGTGACTTGCACAGTTTCTGAGCTCAGAAAGGGCTGGAAGACAGTTGAGCTCCAACTAGCCAGAGTGGAGTCTTTGCTGATCATTCAGAGTACTCAGTAGAAAATTCGAAAAGGATATACCTCAATAGCAGGCTGAATTCTAGGAAAAAGGACAGTCAAGGCTTTCAAAAACAAGCCGCAAAAGAGTTAAACCTAATCACAAGTAACTTCACGATCTAGCAGAACAAAACTCAATGCTTATTAAAAATACAACCAAAATCACACACTCAGTAATGTAAATTTACAAAAATAATGTAAAAATATAGAATGTCTTGAATCAAATAAAAGTTTCTTAGGCCAAGAAGCAGGAAATTGACTATAATGAGGGAAAAATAAGTCAGCAAAAAAACAAATAGACCCAGAAATGATATCTAAAGAATGACACAGTATATGCAGATGAACAGATACAAGATAGCAGACATTTTTCAAGAGAAACTAGACAAAGATGAGAAAGAAAAGACATTTTTAAAGGCCTCCAAGAGGTCTGCCTAGAATTCTATAATCAGTAAAAATATCTTTCAAAACTGAAGGCAAAATAAAACATTTTCCATATTAAGTGGAAAGAATCTGTTGCCAACCTATCTGAACTAATGAAAACACCAAAGAAACTTTTTCACGAGTAAGGAAAATGATTCTAGCTAAAATCTTAAAACTAGGCAAAGCAATGGAGAGCAATGGATAGGGTAAATATTTAGATAGATGCAAAAACTTTTTCATCTCAAAATTTCACTTGAATGAGATTTGATGCCTGTTTATTATGATGCTTATAACATATATATAAGTTAAATGTATGACACAATGGTATAAGATACAAGTGGGGGAAATAAATTGTTTTATACACTGAAATGGAAATAAATTATAAGTTTCTTAAAATTTTATAATATGAGGGTAGACGGTTGTGATATAATAATAAATATAATTTTACACATATTTACATTACACCATAAAACTCTTGTAATTTTTTAAGTGATATGGGTACTAGAAGCCTCGTTTGCTCTAATGTTTGGTCTTTAGCTGTAGTTCCTAAAACAGCTTCTAAAATCCTTATCATTTCTTGATTGATGGGGTGCAGGAGTGTCTTAATGTAAAGCTCCTAAATCCCTTGGTATTTCCCAGGTGATCTTAGCATCTTTTGTTCTAATGAAGCAATTCTTGGTGGGCTTTTGGGTAACTTCAGGAGGGCTGGTCATGAGAATGACTAATTTATCATTAGCTTGTAATTTTCAGTCCTATCCCCTGTCCTCCAGGGAGGGCAGCAGGGCTAGAGAATGAGTTAATTCATTACGCCTATGAAATGAAACCTCCATTAAATCTCAAAACTGCAGTTTAAAGAGCTTCCAGGTTGGTGAACATCCACGTGCTGGGAGAGTGGCACACCCCGACTACATGGAGACAGAAGCTACGCCACTCAGGAACTTTTCAGACTTTGCCCTATGTACCCTTTCATCTGGCTTTTCATTTGTATCTGTTTTAATACTCATTTGTATCTGTTTTAATACTGTTTTAATACCTTATAATAAACCAGTAAATTTCAGTAAAGTGTATCCCTGAGTTATGTGAGTGATTCTAGCAAATTATCAGATGATAGGAAGGGGCTCTAGGAGTCCCAATTTATAGCCATTTGGGACTGGACTTGTGATTGCTATTTTTTTTTTTTTTTTTTGAGACAGAGTCTCACTCTGGCACCCAGGCTGGCATGCAGTGGTGCGATCTCTGCTCACTGCAAACTTCACCCCCTGGGTTCACGCCATTCTCCTGCCTCAGTAGCTGGGACTACAGGCGCCCACCATCACGCCTGGATAATTTTTTGTATATTTAATAGAGACAGGGTTTCGTTGTGTTAGCCAGGATGGTCTCGATCTCCTGACCTCGTGATCCACCCACCTCGGCCTCCCAAAGTGCTTGGATTACAGGCGTGAGCCACCGCGCCCAGCCATGATTGCTATTTCAAGTGAGGGGCAGGCCTGTAGGACAGAGCCTCTAACCTTGTAGAGTCTGACACAAATTCTGAATAGTCAGTGTCAGAATTGAGTAAGCATATAAGACACTAAGTTGGTGTCCAGAGAGTTGATTTCTTTGTGTGTGTAAACAAAAAATCCCAAACATTTAGTGTCAGAAGTATTGTGAGTAAAGAAACAGTTTTCCTTTTACTTTATTTATTTATTTGAGACTGAGTTTTGCTCTTTTGCCCAGGCTGTAGTGAAGCAGCACGATCTTGGCTCACTGCAACCTCTGACCCCAGGGTTCAGGAGATTCTTCTGCCTCAGCCTTCCAAGTAGGTGGGATTATAGGTGCCCACCACCATGCCCAGTTAATTTCTGCATCTGTAATAGAGACGAGGTTTTGCCATATTGGCCAGGCTGGTCTCGAACCCCTGACCCTAGTTGACCACCTGCCTCAGGCTCCCAAAGCGCTAGGGTTACAGGCATGAGCCACCGAGCCAGGCCTCCTTTTACTTCAATAAGTTCAAAATGCATATTGTAAACTCTAGAGCCACTGTTAAAAAGAAAAGTAGATCTAGTAAGAAAATAGTTAAAAAAAAAAAATCCAAACAGTATTCAATTAGCCTGAAAAAAGGAGGGAAATGAGGAAAAAGTGAACAATGAAAATATAGAGAAAAAACCCAGATGGGAGACACACAGTATTGATAATTACATTAAAGTGATGTAGTCTAAACACTGCAATTAGAAATGCAGGTAGAAATTACTGTGCTGGAGTAACAAAAGAGATACAATTATATGCTGTCCATAAGAAACTACTTTTAAATTAAATAAACAGACAAGTTAGAAAGAAAGAAAAATGATATGTTGTGCAACTAGCATAAAAAGCTAGTTGGCTACGCTAATATCATAAAAATAGACTTCAGAACATGAGTTAATACTACAAATAAAAAGGGATATTCATCATAATAAGATGTCAAATCATAAACAAGTCATACCAATCCTAAAACTGCATGCATGCAATAACAAAACTTCAAAGTACATGAAGCAAAACTGACAGAACTGAAAGGAGCAATAGATACATCCACAATTATAGATGGATGTTTCAACACTTCTCTGTCACATTATAGAATAAGCAGACAAAACATTAGCCAGAGTATAGAAGACATGAAACTACAAGCAAACATTGTCTAATCTAATTGACATTACAATAATTAACTCAATAATTGCAATTTTTTCTAACATATATGGGACATGCATGAATGTAGATCATATTCTGAGCCATAAAACACGTTTCCAATAGCAATGCAATGATATGTATATGGTCTACGTATGTGGTCTACGTATGTGGTCTAATACAGAACTAATTAGAATTCAAAAGCAGAAATATATTTGGGAAACAATGTCAAATATTTGGAAATTATACAAAATACTTTTAAGTAAATAAATCATGAGCCAAAGAAGAAATTAAAAGGGCAAATATAACTTATTTTGAAATGAAAAAAATGAAAATGCAACATATCAAAATTGTGAGATGCTACAAAAGCAGAAAAAGAGCAGACTGTAGGAAATGCAATGTGGAAAGGAAAATGTTTTCGACAATGGTTCTGGAAAATGTGGACATCGATACAGAGCAAAATAAACAAATAAATAAAACACCTCAATCCTTACCTTACACCAGACTCTGAAATTAACTTGAACTAATCATATACTCAAATATAAAAGCTAAAACCATAAATTTTTAAAAATGGGAGAAACATTTTTGTAACCATCAAATAGACGTTTCCTTAAGTAGAACAAAGAAAACACAAACCACAGAATATTTCATCAAATTCATCAAAATTAAAACACCTGCACTTTGACAGGTAGTAAAAATATACAAAGCAAGCTTACAGACCTGGGGAAAACACTTGCATTGCATAAAACTGACAAGGGATTTATAACCCAGAACATACCATATAAGAACCCTTTACATCTCAATAATAAGAATACTTTGCCAATTTTAAGAATAAGTAAGAAAATTGAAGACACACATGACAAAAGAGAAACAGATGAAAAGATATTCAATATCATTAGACAACAAAAACTGAAAATTATAACCATGAGATACTAGAGTAAAACTACTAGAATAGTTACAATGAAAAATACTGAGAATACTACATGCTGGCAAGGATGTGGAGAAACTGGAACTCTCACATGGAATAGGTGAAATGTGGTATTATACAATCCTTTTGGAAGAGGGTTTGGCATTTCTAATAAAATCAAACACATATTTACAGTAAAATCCATAAATTCTACTATTAGGCATTTACTCAAGTTAAATTTTTTAAAATTTCACAAAAGCTTCTAAACAAACATTTTTAAAGTTTTGGAATAGAACTTGGTGAAATAAATGAATGAAGTGGTATAACACATAAAATTACTTATATATCTCAGTATTGTTAAGGTGGGTCAAAGAAGGGAGACAAGAAAAACACACACACACACACACACATGCGGCATGGTTCTATTTAAATGAAACTCTGGGAGAGGCAAAAAAAAATCCTTAGTGATAGAAAGCACATGCACGGTTGCCTGGGGTGGAGATGGGAGTGAGGAGTGAATGAAAAGGGTTATGAGGGAACCTTTTGGGATTGTGAAAATGTCCTTTATCTCGATTGTGTTGGTGGTTAATTGGATACATACTTTTGTCCAAATTCATTAAGCTATACAGTTAAAATTAATTGCTTTATCGTATATAAGTTATATTTTTATAATACTGATTTTTGAAGTTAGCACATTACTATAGAGCGACAGTTTTCGTAGTGTAGACAGTGGGTGTTGGGGAGTTCTAAAGAATCTTTTTGAGGTTACAACTAAGTCAAAACTATTTTAATAGTCATTCCAAATTTCCATTTGCCTTTTGCACAGTGATGACGTTTGCCATGATGGTGAAAAAGCAGTGACGGGTAAAACTACTGGAACCTTAGCACATATCAAAGCAGTGCTAGCAAACTACTAGTAGTCACTGAATTTTCACTGCTAAGCCCGTGTAGAATAACAAAAAAATCCAGGTTTACTTTACTTAAAAATATCTTTGATGCATCAGTAAAATTATTAATTTTATTAAATCTTGACTCAAGTACACCAAATGGGAAGTACAAATATAGCACTTCTGTAACTAATAAAGTATCTCCTGGAAATGCATTTATGAGACTGAGTTGCATGCTGATTTAGCTGCCTTTTTCATGAAGCACCATTTTTAGTTGAAAGCACAAGTGACACAAACTATTCACACTAGATATTTTACAGATATTTTCACAAAAATGAATAAAGTCTGTCACTTGAAGAAAAATAACTGGCTGTATGTGTCGGCAATGATAAAATAGGAAGGTAAAGCAAAAATCACAGTTTGGGAAAAATTTTATAGTACACTATGACCTTGATAGCTTTCCAATACAGTACTTAAAGCTTGTTCTTATTATATTGGTGGTGATTTCTT
Source organism: Colobus angolensis palliatus (assembly GCF_000951035.1). Lineage (NCBI taxonomy): Eukaryota > Metazoa > Chordata > Mammalia > Primates > Cercopithecidae > Colobus > Colobus angolensis. The sequence continues at coordinate 3,574,337 of NW_012121265.1, forward strand.
GGTATTACAAAATGAAATGGGTCAATATTCAGAAGACCTGCACAACTTAGTGAATCAATATTTTCCAGAGGACCAATGCATGATGCTAGCAAATCTTGCATGGGTACAAAAATATGGAAATAAACTTCAAGAAATTACCACTTGTCAACTTTCAATAAAGTATAACAGAAAAATACCCACAACTATGTGTAAATACTTTAAAAATACTCCTCTCTTTTCTAACTATGTATCTGTGTGAGGCTGGATTTTCTTTATACACCTCAACCCAACGAACATATTAAAATAGATTAAATGTGAGAATCAGGTATGAGAATTTAGCTGACTTCTATTGAGCCAGGTATTAAAGAAACTTGTAAAGAGTGAAACAAAGCCACTCTTCTAGCTTGAAAAAAATATACAGTTACTTTTATAAAGAACATGTTATTTATTATAACAGATATGAGTTTTTCATTATTTTAAAACTGATTTTTACTTTGAGAGGTTGAGGCAGGTGGATCACGAGGTCAGCAAATTGGGTGAAACCCTGTCTCTACTAAAAATACAAAAAGTAGCCAGGCATGCTGGCATGTGCCTGTAGTACTGGCTACTCAGGAGGCTGAGGCAGGAGAATAGCTTCAGCCTGGGAGGTGGAGGTTGCAGTGAGCCGAGCTCACACTTCTGCACCCCAGCCAGGGTGACAGAGAGAGATTCCGTCACAAATAATAATAATTTTTTAAAATAAATAATGTAAAATGTTCTCAATTTAAATTTCCAAAATAGTAAATTTCTAAATTTCTAAATTTAAATTTCTGTATTTCTAAGGTAGTAAATATCTATAGTTATACCCTCAGACCAAACTGTCTGAGAGCTGATATACTGGATAAAGGAATATTGCTGTTAATATGCTGATGCTATTGCTTATTGCTTGCCTGGGCTTGCTCTCAGCCTGCTTCCCCATTTCTTCCTTCCTCACCTACCATGCAACAATTATATAACTATTCACCTCTAGTTAACTTGCCATGTTCAAATTAGGTCTATTGCTCTTATGTCTTACAATTTTTCAATAGTAGCTAAATATCTGGATTTGTATGTGAAGATTTTAAATTTTTAAAACACTGTTTAGGCCAAAAATAATCTATATATCACGAGTTTAGAAGTTCAGTTATATGAATACACCTCAATTTACTACAGAAATGAACAGCAATGTTGTTGAAAACATCTTAATCTAAAGAGTTCACATAGTGGCCCAGCACGGTGGCTCACGCCTGTAATCCCAGCACTTTGGGAGGCCGAGGTGGGCAGATCACCTGAGGTCCAGTCTGGCCAACATGGTGAAACCCTGTCTCTACTAAAAAACACAAAAATTAGCTGAGTGTGGTGGTGGGCGCCTGTAATGGAGAACTGCTTGACCCAGGATGCGGAGGTGTGAAGGTTGCAGCTGAGATCTCCACACTGCATGCCCTCCTGGGTGACAAGAGTGTTACTCCGTCTCAAAAAAGAAGAAGCTCGCATAAATGAAGTGTTTCATGTAATGTTTACAAAGTTTTTTCTAATATTTTATAATTAAAATTTCATCATGATTAACCCACATTTGTATTCAATTGACATTTTAATTCACACAACAGATAAATATTTAGTAAACCTAAAAATACAATTTTCTAAAATTGTGCCATCAACATAAACAGGTACATAGAAAGACATTACTGTATATTACATTTACTTCATTTCTCAACCTTTCATAAAACTAAGAATTTTGTGTAATTATGAATAAATTATAATTTGAACTAGTTTTTAAATTTACATATGAATATTTGTGTTACAGAACTTACATGATTCACTAGAGCCTCGAATCATTTTGGTACCACGGAAGAGAAGAACCAATTTCATTTCTCTACCAAGGAAAAAATTTTAGTAAACATAGAGAAAAATTATTACCTTACATTTAAAATAATTTAATGATGTAGCCTTTGGAGTAAATATAATCAAAATGTTTTACCAGACTATTTAAACTAGAAGAAACTCATTTAGGACTGACATATTTTGTTAAATGTGAGTTGTGAATACCAAAGGAAATTAACAATATAGTAAAGGATTTTTTTTTTACCTTTTTGGTTGTTCATACTTATTGGCAACCAAAATAAATAGGAAATAAATGTAACATTATAAATCAATTATTGTAGTAATAATAAATTTCACTTGATTTTAGGATACCAATAATTAGTCCTATTTGATAAAGATTGATGTCTCAGATTTATAAATAATATTTTTAAACTAATATTCCTAAAAATAAATGGATTTATTCCTATAAATAAATGCATTTATAACAATAAGTAATACTCATATGTTACCTTAAGGCTTAACAAAGTACATTTTCACACACAATCTTCCCATAGTCTACCATGTTAAATTAAATGTCAATTAATCTGACTGTCATGGGTTTCCAATACTATCCTAGCTCTATCTTTTAGCCAATTCTAACTAAACACCCCTTGAGCTCACTGATATTTGCCCATTTTCCCTACTGTAAGATGTCAGGTGAAATTACTAAGATAAAAGCACAAAGACCTTCCTTTCCATTTGTGACTACTTTAACTTGTTCATGATAATCCATGAATGTCATTGTGTTTACCGTAAGTTGAAAATTGTATGTAGTCACATATTTACTTAAATGATAATTTATGCCAACTGATTCAAATGAGAATAATGACTGAGCCGGCGTGGTGGCTCATGCCTGTAATCCCAGTCAGTATTTTGGGAGGCCGAGGCAGGTGGATCATTTGAGGTCAGGAGTTCAAGACCAGCCTTGACAACCTGGTGAAACCCCGCATCTACTAAAAGTACAAAAATTAGCTGGGTGTAGTGGCAGGCGCCTGTAATTCTAGCTACTCAGGAGGCTGAGGCAGGAGAATCACTTGAACCCAGGAGGCGGAGGTTGCAGTGAGCCAAGATCATGTCATTACACTCCTGCTTGGGTGACAAGAGCAAAACTCAGTCTCAAAAAAAAAAAAAAAAAAGAATAATGACATAATTCGGAGGTAACATTTCCAAACACCAACATAATATACATACAAACCATTATGTAACTTTTACTAATAACACTTATTATAGCTCATACCTGTTTTCTAGTTACAAAACCATGGAGATGAAAACTTGGAACATACCTTTAAAAGTTGTTATCTTTTGACCTGAGATGAAGTAGTTATCACTGGTGATTGTCTGATATATTAGTGAAATTATCAGCCAATTCAAGTAATTTCACAATAAATATAATGACATTTTGATTTTAAGTTCTAATGATTAATCACTAATGTTTCATTATAATTAATCCTAACCTTTCAAATTGAGACCAAATTGTAACATTTCAAGTGAAGAATAATCGATCTATAAAATACTGAGTCATAAATATAAAAAACTGAACAACTGTCATGTTGCTATTTTCATGCATAAAAGGATTCAAATGAATCAAATATTATTGTGCACTCAGATCTTAAAAGGAAAAGATAATAAACAGATCCAGCCACTCAAAGTAAGTGTGAGTGTAATATATGAGCAAACAAGGAAATGAAAATCCCTGTTTTTCTTTTTGCACAACAATTAAGCTCTTAACTACTGCCTTAATACATTTAACATATTAAGAGAAAAATGTAAATGGAAAATAAATTACCAAACTCGAAGTGAAAGCACAACAGCTTTTAATAACTATTTTCACTAGTTAGTATATAATATTACAAATTTCATGGCAGTCTATACTCAAAGTAGAAATATAATTCATGTGTGCTTGATATTTTCCAGTTGAAAACTAGTAATTTTATATAGATTATATCAGTGTCTCACACTTGACCCCTTTTAAAGCTAAAGAGAAGTAAGGAAAAAGGGAAGGAAGGAAGAATATGAAGGAAGAAAGGAAGCGGGGGAGGAAGGAAAAAAATTCAAATACCCAAAGTAACCCATAGAAGACTTTAATTAAAATGTCAGAACAGCTACCATTTTGGACAGGCCTGTTATTGGAAGGAGACTTAGTGGATCTTCCATGGTGCCAGTAAGTTTCTATTGATTCACATGAATGTTTATGGATGATGGTTACACAGAAGTGTCCATTCTGTGAAAATTCATCAAGCTATATATTTCTGATTTGTTTATTGTTCTGTATGCAAATTATACCTCAATGTTTATCTAATGAAAAATTTATGACTAGAGACTTGAAAAGAAGGCTCAAGAAGGATGTCATGTACCTCTAAGAGCTCTGTTTGACTTGGAGCCACAAACCACCTGCTGATCTCTTTAGAGACTCAGAGAATTTAGTTGAAATAGTGTTACTGCCCTGGTGCAGTGGCTCACACCTGTAATTCCAGCACTTTGGGAGGACAAGGCAGGCGGATCAGTTGAAGTCAGGAGTTTAAGACCAGCCTGGCCAACATGAGGAAACCTTGTCTCCATGAAATATACAAAAATTAGCCAGGTGGTTGTGTACATCTGTAATCCCAGCTATTTGGTAGGCTGATACAGGAGAATCACTTGAACCCTGAAGGCGGAGGTTGCAGTGAGCCATGATCGTGCCACTGCACTCCAGCCTGGGTGAAAGAGTGAGACATAGTCTTAGAAAAACAAAACAAAACAAAAAACAAGTATTAGTGAAGAATTATTTTCTTATCCTAGAGTTCCTCATTAGGATATGCAAATTAAGACCCACCCATAGTCACACTATACCTAACTCAAATTTTGAGTTCTTGAGCAAGTTTATTAAAGCAAAGATGAAATTTCCCAGATTAAAAAAGGAAAGCTCATAAAATCTGCTTAAATTTAGCTTAAAAACACATCAATTATATAATCTGTAATATGTGAGAAATATAAAATATTAGGTAATGATTTATAATATAGAAGTCACCTATGATACCATGCATATCTATGTATAATTACAGTACTTAGAATTCTTGAAGTATTATTGCTTTCGGATATCAAAGAATAATTAAGTGTTTCTCCCTCTTCCAAGAAGAATTCTAGATCACTCATAGGTATACGAAAGTATAGTTTTATCTCTTCTGAATCAATAACAGAAATATGAATTATGTCACAGCTGATAGAAATAGATCAAATAAAAAGATATCTGAAATTTTACTGACGTATTAATATGTTTTAGAGTTTATTTTCTAGCAAGGTATGAAAACCCATCTCTCTTGGGTCATTTAAATAGATTAAATAAAGTATATATATTTGGAAGAAAATAATTGTATGCTACCTGTAGAAAAAATAAGATAATTAAATTTTCATTTTAAAACAGGATAATGATAGTAAGTATAAGCAAAATTTTTATTTAAACAACAAAACTACCCATTTGACAACCATCTCAGAATTATTACAAGGAAGTGTCTACATCAATTTTGTTTCAATGCAAATTTTAGATATAATTGTTCAATTATATCATTAAAAATGAGAGGAATTGAGAATGTTTATGATACAGTTTTAACTGAAAAAATACTATAATATCCACACATACAATGATCTCAACAATGTATTATGAGGTACATAATCTAAGTGTAGGCATTTGTGGTAAAGTGATAAAATAAGAGTCCAATTTCATTCTTCTCCATCTGGGCATACAGTTTTCTCAGTACCAACTAGTGAAGAGACTGTCCTTTCCCCCATTGTGTGTTCTTGTCACCTTTGCCAAAGATCAGTTGACCATAGATGTGCAGATTTACTTATGGGATCTCTATTCTGTTCCATTGGTCTATAATTCTGCTTTTATGCCAATATCATGCTGTTTTAATTATTGTAGCTTTGTATAGATTTTGGAATTAGGATGTGAGATGCCTCAGCTTTGCTCTTTTTGCTCAAGATCGCTTTGGCTATTTAGCATCTTTTGTGGTGATTAGGTCATGAGGTCCCTGGCCCCATAAATGAATTGATGTTGATATCAAGGGAGTGGGCTAGTTGCCATGAGAGTGGGCTTATTATAAAAGGAAGTTCAGCCCCTTCTGGCTCCCTTACTCTTGCATTATTTTGCCCTTCTGCCTTCTGCCATGGGATGATGCAGCAATAAAGCCCTTGCTAGATGCATGCCCCTCAACCTTGAACTTTTCAGGCTCTAGAATTCTAAGAAATACATTTCTACTCATTACAAATTACCCAGTCTGCGTTATAGTGACACAAAATGGACTTAGATAGATAGATAGATAGATAGATAGATAAGAAAGAGTGATAGAGACAAACAGAGAAATCAAGAACTGGCATTCCCTAAAAAGAATTGCAAGTAGGCACATGTGGCTGACTATAATCAAATATATAGAGTTTCAACAACAAAAGCAATTATGTTTTGAGGAAGCTGTGCTGTTAAAAGTGCCACCATCCTGAATAAATAGAAACTGATTGCTAGAGAAAGAAAACAGATGATTTGTAGTATTATTTGGCAATAAAATGTACATGGATGAATGTTGAAAATATTATACCAAGTGAATAATGCTAGTTATAAAGGACCACATATTATATGAGTTCACTAACATGAAATGTCCAGAATAGGCAAACCCATAGAGGCAAAAAGTAGAGGTGGCTACCTAGGACTTAGCGGGATGGATTAAGGTAGATGGGTGGGTCTGCTAATGGTTACGTTGTTTCTTTTTAGGATGATGAAAATGTTCTGAAACTGTAGTGACAGTTGTAGAGTTGTAGAACTTTGTGACTATAGTAAAAGCTGCTGAATCGTACACTAAATGAATAAAATGTATGGTATATAAATTATATTTTAAGAAACACCATCATTGGCAATCTCTTGTTTGTTTCAACTTTTAGATACAGGAGATACGTGTGCAGGATTGTTACATGGATATATTGAACAACGCTAAGGTTTGGGGTATACTGATCCCATCATCCAGGTAGTGAGCATAGTACCCAACAGTTTTTCAAACCTTGCCTCTCCATCCCTCACTCCACCCCTGGTAGTCCCCAGTATCTACTGTTGTCATCTTTATGACCTTGTGTATCAAATGTTTAGCTCCCACTTAGAAGTGAGACTATCCAGTATTTGGTTTCTGTTCCTGTGCTAATGAGCTTAGGAAAATGGCCACCAGCTACATACATGCTGCTGCAAAGGGTATGATTTTTTCTTTTTTATGGCTGCATAGTATTCCATGTTGTATATGTACTACATTTTCTTTATCTACTCTAATTTTGATGGGCACTTAGGTTGATACTATGTCTTTGCTATTGTGAATAGTACTGTGATGAAAATAAGAGTGCATGCGTCTTTTTGGTAGAACAATTTATTTTCTTTTGGATACATGTGCAGTAATGGGATATATACCCAATCATCAAATGGTAGTTACAAGTTATTTGAGTAATCAGCTACTTTCCATGTGGTTGAAATAATTGAGATTCCCACCAAAGTATATAAGCATTTTGGACCTTCTTTGGACCAATGTTATAGGTAGAAGAAAGGTTGAGAAAGCTACACAGTGTCAGGAGACAATGCTCCATGAATATTTCATGTTTCTGCATGGTCACAGCTTCCTGAACAAAAATTCCAAGTAACATGGGTTAAAAATGATTGAATAGCAAATAAGTCTTGTACAATAAAGATGGAAATTTCCAAGAAAATTTATGGACATCTCCCTCAGAGAGTTTTATTTACATTCCAGAGTGGTGAAGTAGAGATCTCTCCATCTTCTCCCCAGAGAGGACTTGCTTACCTTCTAGAGAAGGTTCCCTCTCTCTAGAGGGAGTACGTCCCTCTCTCTGGAGACAGTAGGGCCACATGTGCCAAGTACCCTATATAGGCTCCAAGAATCATGATTTCAGAGTTCCTCTCCTGTGTCATAAACCCCATTTTCTGTGCACGATATATCTGGTACTATGTTATCTTGTGGGAAACTGAGGTATAGGGAAGTGACACAGGTTACTTTGTGAGTAAAGAGTCTAGCTCCAACCCAGAGTCTCAAGATATTGCTAATATGTGTGTGTGTGTATTTTTGTGTATGTGTATTCATATATGCTAGTGTGTATATACAACATATGTATTAATATATACACGTATACGTGCATATCTTATATGTGCAAGTACAGTGGTACCTAGAACCTTTCATGGCTTCAGACTCTTTGCTCAGATCCAAAAAAGGCAGATTCTCAGATGCCCTGTTCAGATATAAGGAAGTGAGATAATTGAAACAGACGGATTTGAAAGAGGCCAGAGCCAAGAGTCATGAACTGTTAACTAGGGAGTTGTTCCCAGAAAACCTAAGCAAACATTTCCCACTCACACAGGAAGGGGGATGGTGAAACCTCTGACCAACGGAAGTTCAGAAATGCTAATATTCAGGGACTACTATATGCGTCCATCCTTCTATTTCCAATTGAAGTGTTTCTTATGATTATCTTCTTCTGTTTCCCCATTGAATGTTTTTTTTTTTTTTTTTGAGACGGAGTCTCGCTCCGTCGCCCAGGCTGGAGTGCTGTGGTGCGATCTCGGCTCACTGCAAGCTCCGCCTCCCGGGTTCCCGCCATTCTCCTGCCTCAGCCTCCCGAGTAGCTGGGACTACAGGCGCCCGCCACCTCGCCCGGCTAGTTTTTTGTATTTATTAGTAGAGATGGGGTTTCACCATGTTAGCCAGGATGGTCTCGATCTCCTGACCTCGTGATCCGCCCGTCTTGGCCTCCCAAAGTGCTGGGATTACAGGCTTGAGCCACCGCGCCTGGCCCCCCATTGAATGTTGAATGTGGTGAGTGAGGAGCCAGATAACTTGCATTTTTACTTCAAGACTATTAAGATTGGACAATTAGATGAGATTTTGAGTTTCTTCCTGGAGGAGGCAGGTGGGAAGTGACTATATTCTATATACAAAAGGAAGGGAAGTATGTATGATAAAATAGACTGTAGTAGATTTATTAATATTCATAAATATTCCTCTTCCCTTCCTCCATTCCATAGTAGTAGTATGTTTTCTTCATATATTTACTTACTGGACAAGCAATGGACCTAGAACACAAATAATAAAGAGCACAAGCAGAAAAAAATATTAAACATGTACCAGAGGAAACAATAACTAGACAACCAAAGGTTAATACACAGAAAGAAAGCAAACTGCTAAAGAAAAGAACTTTTAAGATGATGATTAAAAACAGGGTGACACTAAAGATTCAAGCCTCTTCAACATGAAGAACAAAAGTTAAGTCATGTGCTTAATAAGCCTACACATCTTGTTAGGCTATGTATTCGTTTAAAATTAGTCTCTGCATCTCTATCTGAAAGAAGCACTCAGACCTTTTAAATTTCTGTGGCCTATGGCAGTAAATGATCGTTATTTGTTAACGATCAGGCTCTACAATTCAGATTTATTCTTAAGGCTGGAGGAGTCAATGCTTTTAATGTAACTAACACTACATTGTATTATTTTGCAGCAGTATATTTTGCATTGTGAATCTGACAATGCTAAAACAAACTGCTATATTAAAGCTAACTTACAGAGAACCATCACAAAGCTGTGTCAGATAGAATTCAGTTTCACACAGAAAATAATAAACAAGAGTAATGAAGATGCCCTCTCACCAGCGGAACTGTCTGACAAAACTGGTACTAACCATGAAGAGCTCCTGACCTTTCTTGTGGAAGACTAACGGTAACCTATCGTTAATAACCAATTTGACATTTCTCATCCAAAAGACTTTTGGAAAAAAATATGTGTTATATAAATAATTTTAAATCAATCTAATTCAAAGTTACAATCAAAATTAATGAGATTTGCTAAATTTTTGTCAAAAATTATCGCTAAAAAGACAGACATAACTGTGTATCATGATCTAGGCCAAGGAAATATATTATCCTAACACTCAAACAGTAAAGGGGTGAGGGAAATTTTATTTGTGTTTTTGGAAGCATTTGAAAGTAGACTTTATACACTGAGAATTTAAGCTTTATGAGGTCTGGAACTCTAACACAATTATTGTCATAGGAACAGATATCAAAATATAGTTCCTATAACAATTTAATGTGTTTTCTTCATTAAGTAAGTGAGAATCCAACGACAAAGCAAGGATAATTATAAAATACTGTGAATAAATATAATATTTTCCATACTGATATAGTAAGCCCTAGGAACTTTTTGACCAAGATTATTGATCAAAGAGTAATTAATTTTAAATAGGTTATTTAAATATTCCTCCAGTTTTATATAAGTAATAACCATTGCACATAATCCCCTGAAATTATTGGCAGAAGTTAGTTTATTTTTTTTTGTTTTTTTTTTTGTTTGTTTTTTTGAGACGGAGTCTCGCTTTCTTGCCCAGGCTGGAGTGGTGCGACTTTGGCTCACTGCAAGCTCTGCCTCCCGGGTTCATGCCATTCTCCTGCCTCAGCCTCCGGACTAGCTGGGACTACAGGCACCCGCCACCATGCCCGGCTAATTTTTTGTATTTTTAGTAGAGACGGGGTTTCACCGTGTTAGCCAGGATTGTCTCAATCCACTCACCTTGTGATCCGCCTGCCTTGGCCTCCCAAAGTGCTGGGACTACAGGCGTGAGCCACCGCGCCCAGCCTAGTTTATGTTTTATAGATCATAAGTTTGCTAATAATATTCAAAAATATCTTAATATGTTATAGTCAAAGTCTAATTATATCCTAAATTATTATTTCTTTCCAGTATCTACCATAACAAATTATTGAGATATGCATTTTTATTATATTTCTTATCAAATCTCTGTATCTTATCCTATTTGCCATTCTCACAACCACTACTGATCAATATAGTACCAGCTGGAATGATAGCCATAACTTATTTAGCACTGAAAATTCAGTCTAATCCTCTGAAAAAAACGCTAAACATGAAAAATGCAACAACTGCAAGGAAATTACTTATACTTGTTTTATATCTACCATTCTGTTCCAAGGACGTTTGCAGTGGTAATATCTGCAAGATGGAAGAACAGGAAGCTCTTGATTTTCCCTCCTTCCATAGATGCACCAAATAAATATCTACACATTGGTCAATCCTTCTAGGAGAAAACCAGAAACTAGTTGAGAGACTTCTACACACTGGGAAAATAAGAATATACCCACATCAATACAGGTAGGAAAATCTGGGACACACTCACACACAAACCCTACCTGGGGATAGTTAGTACCTTACGATTGGGAAGGAACCCCAAACTGCCAGCTTTTCCGTGAGTAGTAAAGGGCTTAAACCACACATACAGCACCCCAATTTTTGTTGTTTCTCCCAAAGGGTTTGGTTCTTAAAACACTTAGCTTTGAAAGCAGAAAGAACTCTGCATTCATAAGTCTTCCTAGGCCACAGAATACTGTGGAAGGCCATCTTACTAAATTTGTGGCTTTTGACAGAGGAACACAGATACTGCCATTCTGTGGTCTCTCAGGAATGGACTTGGGAGAACAATGCTCTGACCTCTCTATCTGCCAATTGTCTAAGCTCCAGATTGTGTCCCCCACTGGTTGAGACCAACAGAAGCTGCAGGGCAAAAGAGGCTCATTGATGTAGTCCACAGATAAATCACCATCCATGGCACAGAGCTGAGGTCACAGTTGGAGGTACGAGAGGGATGGGAAGGGAGGATGGTCTAGAATGGTTCTGGAGAGCCAAACTGATCCTACATATTGGGTTTAACATTTTCCATCCTTTCATTTTCAACAGTACTGTCTCTTTATGTTTTAGGGGTGTTATAGTAAAAAAAAAAAAAAGAGGCAAATTTCCATTTATTACCCAGTCTGATAGTCCCTGTGTAACCTAGTGAATTTGCATTTATCATGTTTATATTATGCTTGAATTTGCTTTTCATTTCTTAATCCTTTCTCTGTTTTTTTTTTTCATTTCATTTGAATTAATAAATTCATCTCCTTTCTCCATTACTACTTCTATTCTATTTCTTTTCTCTACTGGTTTGGAAGATAAACTTTGTTATTTTATTGGTTAAAATGGATATTTTTTACATCTACTTTAAAAGTTTAGTGTCAGTAGTTTCTTTACATACCTTCCAAACTTTGTAAGAATGGAAGACCTGTTTACTTTGGATCAATCTCTCTCCTGACTTACATCTGATTATTATCCACTACTTTAACTATATCCTTTTTACAATAGTTTGAAATTATCATACATACACACATATATATTTTAATTTATATATATCAAACTAGACTTTTCATATTTAATTTTTAAATTTCTATGAGTTGTAATGCATGTGATTTTTGAATGGGTGCACTTCCAATAGCTATGCCTCTAGGTCAGAGTGTGTAGTTCAAATGAGATGCAGGAATTTCCCACAGATCCTCTTCCTGGCTTAGTGCAGAGTGAGTAAGGGGTAAACTCCTGTCCTCAGCTTCTCCCTGAGAATACACATCTAACATGCCAACTTTTCCAGATGCATCTCAAGGGACTGGCTTCTATCTTGTTTGTCTTGGGGCACTGACAAAACCTGGCACATATTAATCGGAGATCACTAAAAAAAAAGATAGAGATTAAGATAAGCATAAAAGTTGGGACACCTAGAATCTCTTGCTGAATTGATTAGTGAGGTACATCTCTTACAAGACACTAGTCCAATAACACAGGGAGAGACAGTTGTCTTAGCGAACGTGCAGAAACCAACACAGAGTGTCAATAAAAGTGAAGAAACAAAGAAATATGCTCCAAATAAAAAACCAAGAGAAATCTCCAGAAACCAGCCTTAATGAAATAAAGCTATATGATTTACCCAAGAAAAAATTCAAAGAAACAGTCATAAGGGTGTTCACACAAAGGTCAGGAAAACAATGCATGACAACCCGAGAATTTCAACAAAATGATAGAAAATATTAAAATGCACCAAACAGAAATCACAGAGTTGAAGATTACAATGACTGAATTGAAAAAATCAATAGAGGAATCTATTGATCAGCAAAACTGAAGACAGGTCATTGGAAATTAATGTAAGTAGAAAATAATGAAAAACACTGAAAACAGCTTATGGGAAACAATTATTTAAATTATAGGAGGATGAGAAGGAGAAAAAAAAGAAAAAGGGACAAAAAGAGTATTCAAAGAAATAATGTCTAAAAACTTTCCAAACCAGGGAAATAAAACAGAAATCCAGATTCAGGAAACCTAAGGCACACCAAATAATATGAATCCAAAGAGTTCCACACTGAAACATATTGTAATTGATTTGACAAAAGTTAGAGACAGAGAGAATTTTGAAAGCAGTGAGAGAAAAAAGGCTTGTTACTCAGGAAATGCCATCAGATTATCAGTTGATTTTTCAGTAGAAACATTGCAGGCCAGAAGGGAGCAGAATAATATATTCAAAATGCTAAAAGAAACAAATTGGCAACTAAGAATTCTATACCCAGCAAACCAGCCTTTCAAAAACAAAGGGAAGACAAAGACTTCCACAGACACACAAAAGCTGAGGGAGTTTATCACCACTAGACATGTCTTATGAGAAATGCTGTAGGAAGTCACTGGAGTTGAAACAGCACGATGCTGAACAGCAACATGAATGAACACCAAAGTATGAAACTTATTAGCAAAGGTAAACATATAGGAACAGAAAGAATATTGTATTACTGTAAGAGTGGTAGATAGATATATGGTAATTTGCTATAAAAGGTAAAAGAGAAAAGTTTCAAATACAACTATAACTAAATTGGGTGAATGGTTCTACAATATAAGTAGTTGTAAATTGTGATATCAGCAGTGTATAATGTGAGGAAAAGTAAAAGCAGTGAATTCTGGCATGCAAGTGAAGTTAAGTTGTTATCAGCTAAGCACAGACTGTTATAACTACTAGATATTTAAGCCCCTTAATAACCACAAAGAAAATACCTATAAAAGTTACACAAAAGAAAAAGGAACTGCAATTAAAACCTAGGAATATAAACAATAAAACAAAAAAGAGGCAGGAAGTAAGAAAAAGAGGAACAAAAGAACCACAACACACACAAAAAAAAACAGTCAACAAAATGACAATAGTAAATCATTCCTTGTTAATTATCACTTTAAATATAAATGGTTTAAGCTACCCAATAAAAAGATATAGACTGGCCGTATGAATTTTAAAATCCAAAATTCAACTATATTCATCTATAAGACACTCACTTTTGATTCAAGAACATACACTGGCTGAAAGTGAAGGGATGGAAAAAGACATTTCATGCAAATGGAAACCAAAAGAAAGCAGGGAAGCTAAGGTAATATCTGACAATAGATTCTAAGTCACAAACTGTAGCAAGTGACAAAGAAGGTCAATGATAATTACAGAAAGTCAATATAATTATAGAAGGTCAATATAATAATAAAGAGATTATTCCATCAAGAAGACATATTATACACATATATGCATCTTAGATCAGAGAATATAAACATACAAAGCAAACATTAACAACTTAAGAGAGAAATAGATAGCAATAATGATAGAGAACTTTGATACTACACTTTCAATAATGGATAGATCATCCAGATGAAAATTCAATAAAGGAACATTAAACTTAAGCTATACCTTAGACTTCATCAACATATATAGGACATTCTATTCAACAGTAATGGAATACATATTCCTCTTAAGTACACATGTAACAGTCTCTAGGATAGATCACGTTAGACCACAAAACAATTATTAACAAATTTAAGAAGATCAAAATCATATCAAGAATCTTTACTGACAACAATGGTATGAAAATAGAAATCAATGAGAGCAGAAAAATGGAAAATTCACAAATATGTGTAAATGAAACCAAACGCTTCTGAAAATGCAGTCAAGAAAAAAACTCAAAAGTATCTTGAGACAAATGAAAATGGAAATACAACATAAGAAAATTTATAGGACGCAGCAAAAGCAATCTAACAAGAAAGCTTAAAGTGAAAAACGTCTACTTTAAAACAGAAGAAAGATCTCAAACAACACACCTCACCTCAAGAAACTAGAAAAAGAACAAATTGAACCAAAAGTTAGCAAAATGAAGAAACTAATAAAGACCAGCATAGGAATCAAAGAGAAAAGAGAAAAACTACAGAAAATATTTACAAAACTAAAAATTTTTTGAAAATATAAACAAAACCAATAAACCCTCAGCTAGAAGAAGA
The DNA here is from genome assembly GCF_000951035.1 of Colobus angolensis palliatus. Taxonomy (NCBI): domain Eukaryota; kingdom Metazoa; phylum Chordata; class Mammalia; order Primates; family Cercopithecidae; genus Colobus; species Colobus angolensis. The sequence goes on from NW_012121265.1 coordinate 3,589,372, forward strand.
AAGAGAGAAGAGGACATTAAAATTAGATATGAAAGAGGAAACATTATAAGAGATACCTCAGAAACAAAAAAGGATCATAAGGAATATTATGAACAATTACTTGCCAAAAATTGGATAATCTAGAGGAAATCAATTCCTGGAAACATACAACATATAAAGACTGAAGAGAGAAGAAACAGCCTGAAAAGACCAATGACAAAAAAAGTGATTGAAGTGGTAATCGAAATCCTCCTAACAACAACAAAAGCCAAATGAATTTACAGCAGAATTCTGCCAATTATTAAAAGAAGGATTAATATCAGTAATTCCTAAACACCTCCAAAAAATGAAAATAGAGGGAATACCTCCAAACTCATTTTATGAAACCAGTATCACCTTCACATCAAAGCTGACAGAGACATCACGAGAAAAGAAAACTATACGCCAATGTCGCTGCTGAACATAGATGCAAAAATCTGAACAAAATATTGGCAAGCCAAATACAACAACACATCAAAAAGATTATTCACCATGACTAAGTGGAATTTATTCTTGGGAAGCAAGTTTGCTTTAACATACATGAATCAATACATGTGACATACCACATTAAAGGATGAAAGATAAAAACAACAGGATCAAGTCAAAGATACAATAAAAGCATTTGACAAAGTCAATATCTGTTCATGATTTTTTTAAATCTTAAAAAATTAGGTACAGAAGGAAATGTCTTGAGCATAATAAAGGTCATTGATGAAAAGCTCAAAACTAATATCATAATCAATGGGAAAAAACTGAAAGCTTTGCCTCTAATATATGGTACAATGTAAGGATTTCCACTGTCTCTGCTTCTATTAAACATAGTACTGATAGTACTAGCAGGAGCAATCAGACAAGAAAAAGAAATTAAGGGTATCAAAATTGAAAAGGAAGAATAAAATTATAACTGCTTGTAGACTGATCATGATTATACATGTAAAATACCCTATAAGACTACACACACACACGCACACACACACACACACACACACACACATAACCTGTTAGAACTAACAAAACTAACAAATTCAGTAAAGTAGTAGGGTACAAAATTAATATGGTAAGATCAGTTGCATTTCTTTATATCAACAATGATCTATTAGATACACAATTAAGAAAACAATTCCACTTATAATGTCATCAAAAAGAATAAACTACTTAGGAATAAATTTAACCAAGAAAGTAAAAGATCTGAACAATAAAAACTATAAAATATTGATTAAAGAAACTGAATAATAAATGGAAAGTTCTGTGTTAATGGATTAAAGAATTAATATTGTCAAAGTATCCATACTACCCAAAGAGCTCTGCAGATTCAACAGAATCCCTATTAAAATTCCAATGATATTTTTTATAGAAATAGAATAAACAATATCAAAGTTTGACTAGAACCACAGACTCTAAATAGCCAAAACAATCTTAGAAAGAGAAACAAAGTTGGAAACATACCACTTTCTGATTTCAAATTATATTATGAAACCATAGTGATTAAATATTATGATACTGGCATTAAAACACACAGACCAATGGAACCAAAAAGAGAGCTTCACAAAAAAATCCGAGCACATATAACAAGTTATTTTCCAGAAGGCCACCAAGAGGACACAATAGGGAATGGATACTCTCTTCCATAAATGGTGGTGGGAAAACTGAATGTCAACATGCAAAGAAATGAAAGTGACCATTATCTTACAGCATTCACAAAAATCAACTTAAAATGAATTAAAGACCTAAACACAAGACCTCAAACTGAAAAACTCTTAGATGAAAATATAAGGAAAAGCTCTTGGATATAAACCTGGGAAATAATTTTTTGGGGTATCACAGCAAAAGCTCAGGCAACAAAACCAAAATTAAGAAATGAGACTATATCATACTAAGTTACTTCTGCATAGCAAAATAAACAATCAACAAAAGAAAAGGCAGCTAATCGACTGGGAGAAAACATTTGCAAACCATGTATGTATAAGGGGTTCATATCCAAAATATGTAAGAAATTCATACAACTCAATAGTAAAAAAACAAATAATCTAATTTTTAAAAGGGGAAAGAACGTCAATAGACAATTCTCCAAACAAGACATAGAAATGGCTAACGGATATATGGAAAGGTGCTCAACAACACTAATCATCAGGGAAATGCAAATCAAAACCATAAGGAGATATCACCTGACACATGTTATGATGGCTATTATAAAAAAGACAAGAGATAAAAAATGTTAGCAAAGATTTGGAGAAAAGTGAACCCTGTACACTATTAATTGAAATGTAAATTAGCACAGCTATTACTGAAAACTGTATTGAGATTCCTCAAAAAATGAAAAAAAGAAATACCATATGGCTCAGAAATCTCTCCACTTTGTATATGTACATCCAAAGGAAATGAAATCAGCACTTCACAGAGCTATCTGTGATCCAGGTTCACTGCAGCATTACCCACAATAGCCAGGATATGGAAACAACTCAGGTGTCCATCAATGCATGAATGGATAAAGAAATTGTGGTGTATATACCACGGAATATATTTAGTCTTAAAAAAAGAGATACTGGCATTTGTGGCAACATAGATGAGCCAGGAGGATATTATGCTGCGTGAAATGAACCAGACACAGAAAGAAAAGTACTGCATGATCTCACCTATATGTGAAATCTAAAAAAAGTTCAAATACATACAAATAGGGAGAATAACAGTGGTTTTCAGGGGGAGGGAGGCAGAGCAAAAGGAGAGATATTCATCAAAGTACAAACTTGAAGTTACGTAGGATGACTAATTATAGAGATCTGATGTATAGTTGAAGAATTATAGCTAAAAATACCGTACTGTATATTGAAAATTTACTGAGAGTAGATTTCAGGTGCTCTTACCACAAAAAAGGTGAGAGCTTACTTATAATAATCATTTCACTATGTATATGTATATGTATATCAAAACATTATCTTGTACACCTTAAATATATGCAATGAAAAATAAATAAAAAATAATATTTGCAAAAATGCAATTGTGGCAAGTAGGTGACATTAGCATGCAGAAAGAAAAAGGTTTCTAACACTTGGAAAACACTAACAGGAATGGCAAATGACTATGTGATGAACAGTGAAATGAAAGTAAAACACATTATAAAACATGTTGAAAAACACTCCAGATGTCAACAACACTAAAACTTCAGACATTCAGATAATAAATGCAAGAAAGTATAGAGTTTGCTTCTCAACTTAATCCTAGTTAGGGCAGAATTCTGACACTATTCTCTGCTTCATTGCAAATGAGCATGAACATTCTTTAATGCAATGCATTCTGTTTTAAAGGTTTTACTACACACATAATTGCTCAAATCTCAGTTCTAGCTTAGTAAACAAAATGACTTGAAAGTCGATGGTCCATTAACAACACATATTTTCTAAAACTCAACATTAAGTGGTAAAAGATGAATATATATTACATGCTCTACTTAAATCATTTTTAAAATATGATATTTTAAAATAATATATTTTATAAATTCTTGGGATAAAGAGTGTTTAAGCACTTTCCATTATAACAACGAGTTTAAAAGGTGCAAGGAAAAAGCAACGATGTTTACTAAAATTCTATTTTAAAATATCTATAAGTTTAGTTACGTCATATTATGCACATTGAGTCAGACCTAAAATGCTATAACCTGTTCTGGAATATTGTCTCAACCAATTTCCACAAGTTATAGCCATTTCAAAGTGATTTACATTTGTCTATTAGCAATTTTATTTAATTAAGAGATGTTTCTAATAATTTACAAAGAAAATAGGCTAGATTTAACATTAATAAGCAAAAAGGCAGAGAGATGGAAAGTTTTGTGCCAGCACCCTATGTGTAGGAAATTGGTAGTCAATAACAGGGCTGAGCAAATCTTAACTGTCTTTGGTATCAGCAATGGCCAGAGAATTTCTAGGGCTCCTGAAATCAGCATGCAGAAATCAACTAAGGAGCATCTGGTGCCCAAGTAACACAGGATTTAAATGTGATTGAGATGGAAGTAGATAGGAACACATTTAGCAGGAATTTCAGCCAAATATTCAGTACAAGTTGTGGAAAATATAAAAGATTAAGATACATGGTAGATTTGATATTAAATATTTTTTATAATGAAATACTAGTTACTGTATTTTGATATAAGTTCCTAAAAACAAGTGAAGTAAATTTGAAGGAATTAGTTTTAGTGGAATAGCATTGGCAACTACAGTCTTTTTTCTTGAATAATTTCATTCATGCTTCATGTGTGTGTATATATATACATTTATATATATATGTAGTTATATATAAAACTACATGTACATATGTGTATATATATATCTGCATATAGATATAGATATACACGTACATATGTAGTTATGTATATATAGCTGTAGTTATATATATAGCTGTAGTTATATATATAGCTTTCATTATATATGTATATATAGTTACACAATATATGTATTATATATAATTATATATAATGGCTGTAGTTATACATATAAAACTGCAGCTGTAGTTTGCTAGTTTGCTTTTTATCACAAGCAAGACAAATGGAATCATGATTTTGCAAGAAATAATTGAGATAACCACTTCCCAAAGAATGTTCTGCTTTAAGTGGTTTACACAAGTTTAGGTTACCCATTTCTTTCCTGTCACAGGTTCAATCAGACACAGAAGTATCTTTTCAGCTTTGTCTTTCAACTCTTTTCTTAATTACATACCTGGCATTTGATCATTCAGTATTTTGAAAACAATGGTACTGTCATAACTGCTAGTATTTTCCAAGGACCTTCTTTGTGCCCATACTGACTTTTAATAACATCCTAACCAATTTATCCATCAAGCAAAGGGCTACATATTCTTGATAGCTCAAATGGCACCTATTTGATGAGGGCTATTCTAACCATCTGCCTTCACTTGGTGTTGGAATTTAACACTTTGTGTTACCCATTTATCTTGCTCACTGAGTTGTAGCATTCCCAAGGACACTGTGACTTCTGCTCTGAAAATGATAGACAGGAGACAGGGAAATACTGGGTAGAAGAGGGAGGTTTTCCGACACAGACCTTACTCTCAAGCCTGGATACCCATGGCCCTAAATGAGAACAGGTGTTTCTGTTTTTGTGCCCCAAAAGTCACCTTTTGGCCTGCCACACTCCCTACCCTACCCCTAGCCATGTCCCCCATCCTGCCCCCATATAAACCCTGAACCCCAAGCTCCAGAGCAGACCAGCAGGTGAGGAGATGGGGAGGCAAGCAGACAGACAGTGGAACAATGTGAGGGAGAAAGAGAGAAGAGGGACATCTGAACACTGAGAAGAATTTGGCTGGGGGAAGTCAGGAAAGAGTCCGGCCACTGGGTGGCCCAACTCCAGAGGAAGATCACCTGCCCACTCCACCCCTGTTTCTGGCTCCCCATCCTTATCACTGAGAGCCACCTCTACCACTCAATAAAACCTTGCATTCACCTTTGAGCCCACATGTCATCCAATTCTTCCAAGATGCCTGGCAAGAACTCAGGATACAGAAATCTGTCACACTGGCTCTTTACCCTGGCAATAGGGCAGAGGGTCCATTGAACTGATTAACACTCAAGCCTTCTGCGGAAGGCAAAGCTGAAAGAGCTTTGTGACACTGGGGTTGCAGACACTACCCCCTAGACACTACAGTGGAGCTGGAGCCCAAAGCACTCACCTGGCCTCTGCATCTGCCCATCTGCACGCTCCCCTTCCTTCAACGGGTCTGAGCTGCAGGGCGACCAAACAGGCAAGCCACACTCCAGTCATACATCCTACAAGGGGAAACAGGGAACTCTCCCATTTCCAAAACAACCCCTGACAAACAGTATTTAACATTAATCAAGACTTAGACCTTGAATATCAATTTTATGGCATTAATTAGGAAAGTGATAGATTCAGCCCAGACCTCTCTCTGGAAACCCAGACTTGGATATCCGAATGTCTTTATGTCCAACTGCTATGTGAACCTTCTCCCCCTGCAGCTCTTTTAGGCATTTCAAACTTAACCTCAAATAATGCTCTTGGCTGCTGTCTAACTTCCCTCACATTTTTGTCTTTCCCAGTTCTTATGGTTTAGGTTAAGGTACCACCATGTATCTAGTTGTCGAAGGCAAAATCCTAGATTGTAGAGTGAGAATTAGTCTTCTTTTTCCCACTGATTGCATCCAGTCTATCAGCAGTGACAATATATTCTACCTCAAAAACAAATCCTAAATTTTCCTCTGTCTCTCCACCTCTATTACCACCTATGTAGTCCAAACAACTATTTTCTCTTATACCCTAGCCTCGAAATTGTTCTACTTCTTCCCTTGTTCCCCTATAATCCATTCTCCATACTGCAGCCAGAGCTATGATTTTCTTTTAACAATTTTACTGTAATACCATATATAGAGTAAAATTTACTATAATGTACAATTAAATGAATTTTAGTATATTTAGAGTCATATAACTGTCATTACACAATCTAATTTTAGAACATTTCCATCACCCCCAAAACCAAACTTCTGTTCATTTGCAGTAATTCTTCATTCCAACATCCATCTCTAGGTAGTCTCTTTATATTTCCCTTTTTCTTCACATTTCATAGAAACAGTATCATACAACACATGGCTTTTTCTATGTGTCTATATAAACTTGAAAGAGAATATACAAAACCTACTTGAGGAAAACATTTTTAAATTCCCTAAAGTCACAAAAGTAGAACATATGGTAAGACATAGAAACATGTCTTATATGAATAGGAATATTTTATAATTTTATAAATAACATTTTATAATAGAAATATTAGTTTATTATTAGGAATAGTAATAGAAATACATGAATATGAATTAGAAGGCTCAATATCATAAAGGTAATAGTTGAAAATAAATTAATTTATAATTTTAACTCTACCAATAAATATACCAACAAGCTATTTTCTCCAGAAAGTCACAAACTCTTTATAAAATCCATTTAGCAGAATAGTTATAGCAAAATAATACATAATAAAATTATGCAAGCAAAAAATGAGAAGGAGCCAGCCTACTAGAGAGAAAATGTATTGTAAGGTCTCAATACTTACAACAATGTTGTAGTAGTGCCTGGATGGGTAATCCAACAGAAGCTAACAGCCCCAAAATATATGGGAATATAATATTCAGTAATAACAGCATCTCAAAATATGGGTGTAAAGAATGTATTAATAAATAAATAGTGTTGGAATGACCTAATAGCTATCTGGAAAACAGTAAGTTGAAACAAATATTTAAATGTATGATGGATCAAAGATAGAAATTCTTCATCACTGCTTCCGTCCATGAAAAAATAGGACAATCCATTTTTCCACACTTTTGTGTCTGAGCTGGTCCTATACTGATTTTGTCAATATAATACAGGTGCAGGTGACACTGTGGAAATTATAGGTCTAGTCTATAAAAGGACTAGAAGCTGCCACTTCCCTCCTCTTAAAACAGCTGCCATGGTATAAGAAAAGCCAGCAGCTATATGGATAGACCCATATGGAGGAAAATTGAGGTCCTTAGCCAACAGCCTGAGCTGAACTCTTAGTTAATGGGGGTAGAAGATTCTCCAACCCCAGTGAAGCTGACCCAGCTGATGCCATGTTGGGGAGAGATAAGCTATCCCTGCTGAGCACTGCTCAAATTATGAACAAACCCCATGCTTGGGTTGCTCGGGATGGCTGAAATCAACTGAAGGCTCAAACGAGAGCTCATGTGGAGTCCTAACTGAGGGCTCAGTTGAGGTCACTCTCTAGTAGTGTCAGCTCTCTGGATATAGGCCTCTTTACTGAGGAAGCCTTCATACATGGTAGCTAGATTCCAAAAAGGAGCATCTCATTAGTAAGCTCCGAAGAGGGAAGAAAAAGAACTGTCAGTATAATTAAGGGCTAAACGTAAAACTACCAACACATCACTCCAACCACAGTTGACTGGTCAAAGCACTCATAGCCCCCATCTACAGTCAACATAGAGAGTACAGATGGGCATGAAAATCTGGATACTGAGGTCACGGGGCGGGGGGGTGACCAAACTAACAGTATACACAAAATGTAAAAATGAAGCCGTAACTGGGTAAAATCCTGTGTACACTTGAAGTGAGCTGAGTCTTTCTACCAAATTCCAGAAACCATAAACGAAGTTTATAAAATTTGAAATCAAGCATAAATATATCTTCATGTTTGCTATGGTCAGAAAGTTTGTATCCTTCAAAATTTCATATGCTGAAATCTTAATCCCCAGCGTGATGGTGTTGGGAGGTGGGGTCTTTGGGGAGGTGTTTCGATCATGAGGGCAGAGCCTTCGTGACAGGAATTAGTGCTTTAATAAAAGAGATGGCAGAGGCCAGGTGCGATGGCTCATGCCTGAAATCCCAGCACTTTGGGAGACCGAGTTTGGGGATCACAAGGTCAGGAGTTTGAGACCAGCCTGGGCAACATGGTGAAACCCCATCTCTACTAATAAAAAAGAATACAAAAATTAGCCGGGCATGGTGGTGTGCACCTGCAATTCCAGATACTCAGGAGGCTGAGGCAGGAGAATTGCTTGAACCCGGGAGGCGGAGGTTGCAGTGAGCTGAGATCGCACCACTGCACTCCAGCAGAAAGCTAGCTAGCTCCTTTCACCATGTGATGATACAGCTGTAAGGTGCCATCTATCAACCAGGAAATAGCCCCTCGCCAGACACCAAATCTGCTGATGCCTAGATCTTAGATGTCCCACCCTCCAGAACTGTATGAAATATACTTCTGTTTTTATAAGCTACCCAGTTTATGGTATTTTTTTACAGCAACCTTAATAGAGTAATACATTGCTTTAAAAAAAAAGTATTTAAAGAATTAAATGGTAAACGGAGAAAAAATATTTACAACTCATACCAGAGACAAATGGTTATCCTACTCAAGGTTAAAGAGCTTCTAGAAATAAAGAATAAAAAGATCAACAATCTAAAAGAAAAATGAGTAAAGGACATGAATAGTTTGCAGAGAAAGAAAATACTGCCCTTGAACACTGGAAAATATTTTTGGCTTTGCTCTTCTTCAGGATGTGCAAATTAGAACCACTTTAAAACATCATTTCTCACTTATCAGATGGTAAAAATCCAAAGTTTGGCAAAATACTGTTCATGCAGTTGGTAGGAAAATAATGTGGTAAAACCCTATAGAGGGCAATCTGCTAATAGCTATAAAAATTACAAATATATTTTCCATTAAGCAAGCAATTCCATTTGCAATTTATCCTATAATTATATCTGCACACATACAAAATGAACAATGTACAAAGTTCATAACAATGGAAAAGAAAAACATCAAGAGTCTGTTTATAGGGACTAAATAAGTTGGAGTATAATCAAACTGCAAAATAGAATGCATTTATAATAAAAGAAACAAAAGAGGTTGGCAGTGGAAAGATATTCAGTTATATTGGTAAGTGACAAGAGGAATGTGTAGTAGAGGGTACATACCACATTTCTTCAACTCTAACAGATGAGGTTTTTCACATTTTAATCATTCTAACATTGCAATGTACTTTATAATCAATGTGGTCACCCTTTAATTGTCAAGATTTTTTCTTTCTTGGTGTTACATAAAAATATGCAAATTGTCTGAACTCAGGTTTAATGAAATATGGAAATATATTATTTTTGTATAATAAAGGAGGGATACAAGTTTACATATTTGCATATGTTGATATTGGACTATGCAATATGATGATAAAGGAAACGTGGAAGGATAGATAATAAACAATTGTTTATCTATGAAGGCAGGGAGGGAAAGTGTGGACTAGGTTATAGATAAATGTAAAACTTTTAAATTTATAACTTTTTATTTTTTCCTAAATTTGAATTATGTTAATATATTACTTATTTTAAAAATTAAATTAAATTGAAATAAAACCTAACACTCCAAAATCAAATTTCGTTTTTAGAAATCTAGTATAGAAGAACCCACATTTGTTTTTTAGGCACTACCTCATATTCTAGCTAAGATGAAAGCTGAGTTTTTTCCAAGCATTAAGAACTTGCTGAGAGCTTTATATTTAGAATCTAAATTCTGGCAAAGATACTTAAGATAATATCCAGTTCACGTAGACACGAACATACATGCTTTATGATCAATATTACGTGAAAATATTACTACCAAAGTGATGTTGCTGGCATTTAAAATCTTTAATAAAGCAAAAAGAACATAGCTTTAGTAACTGGGCATCCTATTTTCAATGGATATACTTACATTGTTTAGCAATCCTGTATTCAGATAATTCAATTAACGTTAAATATTAAATTTTGAACATAAAAAGATGAAGCCAATTATAATTTATTCTGTATCTTGTGAATTTCAATATTGAGTAAGGACTTCTCTTTTTCCTCTAGCTGAAATAACACATATCACCATGATTCAATAGCCTGAACAAAAGTGCACTGGCCACTTACTATGTATGACAATAACTTCTGCCAGGCGTGATTCTATGTACCCACATTCATAAAACGTTTTATTCCACTGTTATCGTTAACTGCCAGCTTTCAGCAACAAAGTCACCTTCATTTGAAATCCAACAAACATTTATATTAAGAAAAAATAGGAAGTAATTCTAAGCACAGTAATTAGACATATTAAGTAGAATAACAACTAGATAAAGGATGACAGTACTCAGGCTGCCACCAAATATTTCACTCATCAGGTAGCAAAACTATACAGGTTTTATAAAGGTTGAACAAAAAGAGATCATAGACATTGTGACTGTTGCTTATTATGCATTATTCTCCTTGCCAAGATTTTTCTGGAGAGTGTATTTGGTTTTCACCATTCTCATTAAACTAACTGTTATTAAAATACCTCCTAGTTGTTCACTAATAAGCAGGTAATTCACTAATTAGGAAACATTAAAAATAAGTACATTTTAACAAAATAAAAATGTTCCTGCATTATTCTAAAATTACATCTCAACATAGAATTTGAATCAGTATATGATTAAAATTTTGGATTAAAAATAGACTAAAACTATCAACAATGACAGCAAAAGTGAAATGAATCTTAAAATTTTTCATCTTTTAATAAGTTGCCAGCATGCATGGCATCCCTGGCTAAATCATGTGATATGTACTTTTAATTAATATAAATTTCTTTATAAAATAGATCTGCAAAATTAAGTGGAAAACAGTTTTCACCAGGCAAACTCTAATTTTGAATTCATCTTCAGGACAACATGAGATACATTTTCATTTAGAAAAACTTATTTCAATACACATCAAAGAGTAGCTAAAACACAGTAGTTCACTTTACCACACATATTAAAAGGAAAAGAAGGACAGTAGTCTAAAAAAAAGCGTTACTTTTAGTTTGTAAAATATTAACCTCACTAAACTGTGATTTAATACGTTAAGATTCTGGATAATAATCAACTAGCTACATAACATTTCACAGCTACTGTAAGATTCTACACTCAATTTTTATTATAAAATTAGGAAATTTTCAGTTTTAAAACTAAATGCAACAGTTGTTTACCCAATATTGGGTACTTGCTGAACAAGTGTGTTAAGCAAATAGGAGGTTCTTGACAAATACTTATTGTTTGTCCTGGCTGGACAAACAGGTATATCATTTACCACGCCTTCTACAAAATTGAATTTCAGTTGCTAGTAATTGGAATATGATTCATTAACAAGTGTGCCATTAAGTGATGATAAATGTGTTGATACTCATTGTTCTTGAGCAGCCTCCTGGGGTCTGTGTGAAAGCCCCTGGGCAGAATATCTACAGCCACAATCAGCCTCCTCTACTAACCTTAGTGTATCTTGCAAACATTATTTTAATATGTACCTTAATGTGAAATTGTCTAGGTATCATAATACAATAACAATTGCATTATTTCTAAATATAGTATATGTAAAAAAAATTCAATAATCTAAGTATCTAGGCAATTTTTCTTGTTTCAGCTCACTGATAAAGTAACCTAAAATAGTCCATAGAGGTTATAATTTAGCTTTCTTACATACTCCACTCAGACTCCTAAAATATTCATAATAGTCTCCATAGTATCATTTAGCAACTCAACTGTCCTAAAATAGTGCATTTTAATTAGATTTTGCATTTCAAAGCACATTCTACATAGAAAACAATTTTATGCAACTTATATCAATACCCTAAGATAAAAGAATAGCCAAAGGTTATATGTAAATTACTAATTATCTAAAGGAAGCAAAACTGATTTACTGCTTAATTTATGTTAGCTCATCTGTTAGGCAAATAACTATTCTGAAAGTAATAATAAATTGTCCACATCTACAGGAGATACGTGTTTCATATTAAACTATATAATACAAAACCAGCTTCTAAGAACAGCATATTTCTTGCACTATGATTAGAAAACTACGGCTCTTGCCCAGGTGCAATGACTTACACCTGTAATCCCAACAATTTGGGAAGCTGAGGTAGTAGGACTGCTTAAGCCTAGGCGTTCAAGACCAGCCTGGGCCATACAGCAAGATACCATCTCTAATAATAATAAAAAAGAAGAAGAAGAAAAAAGAAAACTATAGCTATCATATAGAATTGTTTAAACAATTATGTGTTTTCTGAAAGTCAAAGATAGTTTACCAATTATAGACCTCATTGGAGTTCACAATGTCAGTACTTCAGCATGAATAGAAATAAGAAATAAGAAGCTAACATTTTTACTCAAACAATTTTAGAGAAATAGACTGAGTAGAATCTTGCTAACCTGTATGTTTAAGGAAATTAATGTTATTTTATGGTAATAACTTGGCATTTTTAAGAACAAAATATACTTTTATACTAGTAGAAAAATTTAGGATGGCAATAATAAATAATAAAAATAATCAAATGGTAAATTTGCAAAATATATGATTTTTAAAGTTTTTAATTATAATCTTATATAGTTTGATTGACCATGTATAGATTTCAAAATTTGGATGCTATTGTACCATAAGCTATTACTAGTTGATGAGTTTGTGCTTCTAAGTCACTCTAAGTCAATTTCCAAAGCAAGCCATTAGGACCAAAATAGTAAATATTAATTGCTGTAAATGCATAGGTGGAAGGCTAGAACTTGAAGGCTGTAAATTTGTACCATTACTTAACACAATAATATGGTACAAAATTTATACTTGCATAATACAATAACCATGCAATTACATAGTCTTTCTACACTAATATAAAAAGCAGTTACACACACACACACACACACACACAAACTCACACACACATTCATTTAAATGAAGGAAAAAGTAGCAGAAGCCTTTCTTTATTATTTTATATTAATCATATTTCATAGAATTTATAACATGATCTAAAGCAGTTTGCCAACATTTTAATTTAATTCTCTAAGACTGTAATTTAGCTTGCTGTGTCTTAAATTTCTTACTGAAATTCTCAGTCATTTTCCTTATATTACTGTTATAAACTTGAGTTAGAGCCATGTAGTTTTTGAGAGTACTCCACTGTAGTGTGGTTCTAAAAATTATTTCTCAGAATTACATAGCTGGACTGGCATCCTGGAATTCTTAAAAATGTCTCTCTAAAAGAATATTCTAAATGCATTAGAAATGCTCCACTGTAGAAATAAATAGTAAAGAGAAATAAAGATATAAAGTGGTCAAAATGTGACTATAATGAAAAAATACATTTTTGACTTCTCATCAATAGATGTGAAATATTTTTATGTTGCTAAATAATTCAGAATTATAATAATTTATTAGAACTTTACAGTTACATTAAAAAATATACAAAAACAGGGTATAAAGAATATGCTATTATTAGTGTAAGTAATGTAGAAAAAGATGTATATTCATATTGCTTCTGTATGTATAAAATAGCTTCAGAAGAATATACACACAAAAAAAACCCTGATAACACTGATTGGCTATAGAGGGGAGGAATAATTGAGTGGGTGGGTAATGCTGGTGGAAATGTTGAACTCTGAAACCTACAGACATATCACCTATTAAAAACAGATATGAAAACATGTACAAGGTATAAAAATGATGCTTGATTTGATAGCAAACTGTCCATGTTTATTTCCAATAAAGAGGAGATGACTTCTAAAAATCTCTTCCATTAATAGAATAAAATTTTATAATACCAAACTGCCAACGAAGGGAAATACATAAATCTATTAAAAAGAGATATAAGAAAAAAATTATCTTCAATTCTAGCTACTCTAGGAACTAGAACAAATTGGCCACAGAAAATGAGTTTGAATGGGCTGTGGGAATACAGAATCAAGCTCTGATTGACTGCCCTTGTTCAAAGTATTGGTTACAACGCTTCATAATTGTTACAACATAGTAACAGTGGATTTCAGACTTGAAATAATTAATACATTATAATAGTTAACATTTTCAATATTACATTCATGCATTAATCTAATACCATGTTCATTCAATATACTCTAATAATGCTTTACCTAAATATCATGACTAAAGTAAATGAATCATTTCAGTGAATGACAATAAACTAAATTAGACATAATTATGCTGGCATCAAAATGATTTAAAAATAAATAAATATACTATGCAGCAGGAATACCCGGTAATTTATAGATAAGGACAGTACAGGTTGAACACCAGTTCAGCATGATTTCCAGTACAGATGTGATTCTTGGACATGAGGAGAACAGGATTACTTATCTAATGGGGATATCAAAATCAACCAGCCAACCCTCTTTTTCTAATTATATTTTAAGACATCCTCTTTGGTTGAGAACCACTGTTATAGTGAACCGCTGCTAGTGATGGAGTATGCACAATATCTATCACTCAGTATATTACCTATTTCCATATTCCTTATAATGTGGTTGAATTATTGTGAAAGCCAATTATCCAGGATGCTATTATTGCAAACAAATTTTTATTCTGAGATAAAATACAAAATAGTTACTAAGACAACTATGTATTGTTAAATGACTAAATTTATTTTCAGAAAATTAATAAAGCATTATAATAACTATGTTCAAATCACAATAAAATTATTTTGTTTAAGGTTTTTTTCCTTAAATTAGAACCAGTAGAATATATTTTAAAAGCTCACATGACAAGAAATTTAGTTCATAAATAATACATACTGCTGAATTCTGTATTAGGTTTAAATCTGTATATAAATGCCTAACTGTTAACAGTATATACCTAGCAAACAAATTCCCCTGCAAGGGGAGGTGGGTGGTGATAGGAAGAGAATTGCTCAACACGGATGTGCGAATTATGGCATAATTCTTTAAATGAAGGAAATTATATATTTTAAGCAACAATTTACAGAATGATGACTGAAGTTAATATGGAATGTAGGTAGCATTATCACCTGCAAACTCAACTTTTAACATGTCAAATCCTGTCAACAAAATTCAGGGAAACTATATTACTATCATTCCACAATAATTTATGCAATATAAAGAATCTTACACTGTTGCTTTAACAGGCGCTCACCAGAAGCAGATACTGGTCCCATGCTTCTCGTACAGCCTGTGGAACCATGAGGCAAATAAACCTTCTTCCTTTAGGTATGGTCCTTCATAGCAACACAAAAGAACTAAGAAATACACTGTGTAGTATAATAATACCATCTTGATCACTATAATTTTGTAGTAAGTTTGAATTCAGGAACTGTAAATTTGTTCTTTTTCAAAAATGTTTCTGCTAGTTAGGGTCCTTCGCATTTCCATATAAGTTTTTGAATCTACCTGTCAATTTCTAGAAATGTATTAGCCCATTCTCACACTGGTTATGAACTTAAGCCCAATTTGTGCAAGACATACCTGAGACTGGTAGAGGCTTAATTGACGCACAGGTCAGCATGGCTAGGGAGGCCTCAGGAAACTTACAATCATGGCAGAAGGGGAACCAAACATGTCCTTATTCACATGGGGACAGGAGAGAGAATGAGTGCCCAGTGAAGGGGGAATCCCCGTATAAAACCATCTGATCTCAGCCAGGCGCAGTGGCTCACGCCTGTAATCCCAGCACTCTGGGAGGCTGAGGAGGGTGGATCACCTGAGGTCACGAGTTCAAGACCAGCCTGGCCATGGTGAAACCCCATCTCTACTAAAAATACAAAAAATTAACTGGGCATGATGGTGTGTGCCTGTAATCCCAGCTACTTGGGAGGCTGAGGCAGGAGAATCACTTGAACCCAGGAGGCGGAGGTTGCAGTGAGCCGAGATTACGCCATTGCACTCCAGCCTGGGCAACAAAGGTGAAACTCTGTATTGAAAAAAAAAAAAGAAAAGAAAAGAAAAAAAAAAAAACCACCATCTGATCTCAAGAGAACTAACTCACTATCATGAGAACAGGATGGGGGAAACCGCACTCATGATTCAATTATCTCCATCTGGTCCCTCCCACGGTATGTGATATGTGGGGATTATGGGAACTACAATTCAAAATGAAATTTGGGTGGGACACAGACAAACCATTTCAACAAAGAAGCTTGTCAATTTCTACAAAGAAATTTGTAAATCACCCATTAGAGCATAAGATTCAATAATATTTAAATTTTTCATAAAGCTGTACAACAATTACCACAATCTAATTTTAAAACATTTTCATCATCCCAGAAAGAACCCATGTACCCATTAACAATCATTCTCCATCTGGCCCCACATTCCATCAGATACCCAAGCACAGCCCAAGGCAACCGTGAATTTACTTACTGTCTCTTTAGATTTGCCTAATGTTTTCAAGGCTCTTTCATTGTTATAACATGCATCAGCACTTCACTCCCTTTTAATGTAGAAAAATATTCTATTTACACATATATCACCTTTTATTTGTCCATTCATCAGTTGCTGGGCATTTGGGATATTTCTACTTTAAAGCTGTAATGAATAATGGTGCTATGAACATTAATGTAAAAGTTTTATGTAGACCTATGTTTTCATTTTTCTTCAGTATTCACCTAAGAGTGGAATTGCTGGGTCATACGGAAACTTTAACATTGCAAGAAATTGTCAGACTGTATTACACTACAAAGTGGCAGTTTTAAATATCCAACAACAATGTAGGAGGGATCTAATTTCTCCATAGCCTCACCAACATTTTGGTGACAACTGGTGATGATTATTGGTGAATAATAACAACAGTATTATCGATCACAAGCATTTAGTGGTATCTTATTGTAGGTTTGATTTCTATTTCTGCAAATGCTAATGTTGTTGAGCATCTTTTCACTTTCATGAGTTGCTGACCATATACACACACACACACACACACACACACACACACACACACACACACAGAGTCGTCCCTCGGTATCTGCAGGAGATTGGTTCCAGGATCCCTGCAAGAATACCAGAATCCACAGATGCTCAAGTAACTTACTTAAAAATGGTGTCATAGTGGCATATAACCTATGCACATTTTCCCATTTGTTGTAACCAACTACACCACTAACAATCAATGCCAAGCCCTTACAGCATCTCTAGATTACTTACAGTGCCCAATACAATGCAAATATTATGTAAATAGTTGTTATAATATATTTTTATTTATTTTATATTTATTGTTATATTTTTCAACATTTTTTCAGAATATTTTCAATCCTTGATTGGGTGAATCCACAGATGTGGAAACCATGACTACAAAGGGCAAACTGCATTTATTATATGGAGAAATGCCTATTCAAATTCTATATTCATTTTAAGTGTGTAATTTGCCTTTTGATTACTGACTTGGAAGAGTCCTTTGCATATTTAGATACAAGTATCTTATCAGATATATGATAGGCAAAAGTTTTCTCCCATTCTGGAGGTGGTATTTTCATTTTCTTCATGGTGTCTTTTAAGCAGAAAGATTTTAATTTCAATGAATTCCAATTTTTTTTTTCTTTAATCACCTTTTCTTTTGATGTCATGTCTAAGAAGATTCTGAAAGATCAAGATGATTTTCTTCTGTATTTTCTTCTAAGAGTTTTATAGTTTAGGTCTTACATATTGGTGTATCGATTCCTGTTGACTTTATTTGGGTATGGTGATATGAGTTATGGGTCCAACTTCATTCTTTTGCATGTGGCTACCCAGTTGCCTAGCTCCATTTGTTGCAAAGATGAATCTTTCTTCCATTTCATTGTCTCGGTACTCTTGTAAAAAACCAATAAACTATAAATGTAAGAGTTTATTTCTAGATTCTCAGTGACATTCTGTGGATCCAAATATCCAGTCTTATGCCCATATCACACCATCTTGATTGCCACAGTTGTACAGTAAGTTTGAATTTATGAAGTGTAAGCTTTGTTCTTTTTCAAGAATGGTTTTGCTGTTTAGGGCCCTTTGCATCTCCCTGTGTATTTTAGGATATACTTGTCAATTTCTACAAACAAGCTACCTAGTATTTGGGTAAGTATCATGTTGAATTTGTAGATCAGTTTGGGAGTACTGTCATCTTAACAATATAAAGTGTTTGAATCCATCAACATATAGTATCTTTCCATTTATTTAGGTCTTCTTTAATTTCTTTCAACAATATTTTATAGTTTTCAGAGTGATATGGTTTGGCTGTGTCCCCACCCAAATCTCATCTTGCATTGTAGCTCCCATAATTCCCACCTGTCATAGCAGGTACCCAGTGGGAGGTAACCAAATCATGGGGAGGGTCTCTCCCATGCTGTTCTCATGATAGTGAATGAGTTTCATGAGATCTGGTGATTTTAGAAAGGGGAGTTCCCCTACACAAACTCTCTTGCTTGCCGCCATGTAAGATGTGACTTTTCTCCTCATTCACCTTCTGCCATGATTGTGAGGCCTACCCAGCCATGTGGAACTGAGAGTCAATTAAGCCTCTTTTCTTTACAAATTACCCAGTCTTGGGTATGTCTTTATTAACAGTGTGAATATGGACTAATACACATAGTATATGTTTTCTACAGATTTTGTTAAATTTATTCCTATGTATTTTGTTCTTATTGATGCTATTTTGAATTGAATTGTTTAGTCTTATTTTCAGATTCTTAATTGTTAATGTATAGAAATACAACTGATTTTTATATTGCTCTAGCATCCTTGCTAAATATCTTGCTAAAATTGTGTATTAGTCCTAACAGTTTTTTTAGTGGATTTCTAAGGAATTTTATTTACAAAACATGTTATTTGCAAATAGAGGTAGCTTTACTTCTTTCTTCCCAATCTAGATGGCTCTTATGTCATTTCCTTGCCTAAATGCCCTGACTACAATATACAATAAAATGCTGAATAGAATTAGAGAGTGGACATCCTTGATTTGTTCCTGATATAAGTGATTTAAAAAAAGTTAAGTATGATGCCAGATGTGGGTTATTGGTAGATGCCTTTTATCAGGTTAAGGATTTCCTTTTTGTTCCTAATTTGCTGGGTGTTGTTATGGTTAAAGGTTGTTGGACTTTGTCAAATGCTTTTTCTGTATCTATTGAGATTCTCATGTGATTTGCATCCAAACTCCTTTTATTGGTGAATGGTATTTAGAAATCAAAATCTAGGCAATATGTATGCTACAAGAAAGGGAACCAGAGATCCTTGGAGAAATGGCTAATTCTAGGACTGGGGCAAGAAGTACACAAGCTAAACCTGAAGTTTCTTATAGTACCAAAACGTAAGAGGGGGCGTGCACGCACCCTCACACACACACACACACCAAGAATGAGAGTATGTTAGGAATGCAGGAACCGTTGGAAAGAGTTCTCTAATATTAGAAAACAAGATCTGGGTGCTAGATGTGCTTGCTGCAAACAGAATGTTGATGTATCTAATTGGAAATTTAAAAATAACAAATGCAATCTCTGTGCTTGCTATAGGTTTATTTAGATTTTATATCTTTTTGAATTGGTTTTGCTAGTTTGTGCAAGCTCTAGAGCTAATGATGGGGACAGTGGCCCATAACTCTCTTAAATAATTTTCCTGCTTCATGAGCAGGGTGTCCAGCAGAGCTGTTACTTTTTTGTATTCTCATATTATCTCCCCAGTCACGAAATCTCTACCCTATAAGAAAGGTTGAGAGAGGGAGACTTGGGCCCTGTTATTATCAGGCTGCTATGCCTTGAGAAGAGCTTCTGGCCATACAAGTGGGGCTCATTAGAATAAGAGAGCCTCAGGCCTCAGCTGATTTTGTCTGGAATACAGCGACTGCAAAAGGGAGCTGGGGGGATAAGAAATGCTAGTCACAGTGAGCTAGGAGGGGGTAGGAAGGGAGCAAGTTGAGGCTCAAATGCTATAGATTTGCTGTTCTTACTGAGAATTAGTAGATTTTCTTAAACAAGTGTGAGGCAGGAAAATAGGGTCTGCAGACAGGGAACTTAAGGTCAATTTGAACAAACTTCTAAAAGAGAAAACACCAAGGTCTAGGGGCAGAAAATCTAGGGCCAATTCATGCTGACTTCCCAAAACTGGATCAAAAGGAAAACGCCTGGGTTTGGGGGCAGGGAATCTGAGGCCAGTTAACACTAACTTCCTAAAACTAAACCAAAAGGGAAAAAAAAACTCTCTCCCCAAGCTGAGTATCAAAGGATCAAAAGCTACTCTCCCTACAGCCCTCCCCCTTCCACCACATCTCAGATGGAAAGGGGGAGTGCCGGCCAGACGCGGTGGCTCAAGCCTGTAATCCCAGCACTTTGGGAGGCCGAGACGGGTGGATCACGAGGTCAGGAGATCGAGACCATCCTGGTTAACACGGTGAAACCCCGTCTCTACTAAAAAATACAAAAAAAAATAGCTGGGCGAGGTGGCGGGTGCCTGTAATCCCAGCTGTTCGGGAGGCTGAGGCAGGAGAATGGCGTGAACCTGGGAGGCAGAGTTTGCAGTGAGCTGAGATCCGGCCACTGCGCTCCAGCTCCAGCCTGGGCAACAGAGCGAGACTCCGTCTCAAAAAAAAAAAAGGAAAGGGGGAAAGGGGGAGTGCCTTGGATAGGCCACAGGCCAAGCAGGGACCATCCCTTTATCTGCATGGGGTGCCAGTTCACCTCAGCCTTTAACTAGTCACAAACCAAAACCTTCTTCCAGATAAGGGGTAGCCAACAAGCACCTCACCTCAAACTGGGTACTTAAAGTCCAGAAAACTTTGCACCCAGGCCCTTGAGCAGCTTGCTCAGGCCTGCTCCCACTCTGTGGAATGTTTTCTCTCTTTAACAAGTTTCTGCTTTTGCTGCTGCTTTCCTGCATCTCATTCCTCTGCTACTTTGTGCGTTCTGCTCAATTCTTTGTCCAAATCTCCAAGGACCTGGGCAACTCGTAGTCAAGACCCTCCACCCGTAACAAGTGTTTGTTTTCCGTATGTACTTAAAACTATTTCCAGATATTTTAAATGGTTTTTATTTTCTTTTTTTTTGAGATGGAGTCTTGGTCTGTCGCCAGGCTGGAGTGCAGTGGCTGGATCTCGGCTCACTGCAACCTCTGCCTCCCGGGTTCAAGTGATTCTCCTGCCTCAGCCTCCCGAGTATGTGGGACTACAGGCGCGCACCACCACACCCAGCTAATTCTTGTATTTTTAGTAGAGAGGGTGTCACCATGTTGGTCAGGATGGTCTCGATCTCTTGACCTCATGATCCGCCAGCCTCGGCCTCCCAAAGTGCTGGGATTACAGGTGTGAGCCACTGAAACCAGCTGGTTTGTTTTTTAAAGATTTTTCACTAGTTCATGTTGTTTGTCTGGGGAATAGGTCTCAGGGGCTCCTCTTGCTGTCACTCTAGAAGTCATCTTGTTCTATTCTTTCTCATCAAACTTCAATCAAACTTTTGCATCCATCAGTCCACTAAAATTGCTGTTATTGGGGTCAGCAATTATTTCTAAGTGGCTAAATACAATGGTCAGTTTTCAGTTATTTCACTTGAACCACCAGAATTTTTTGGACAACTGATAACTCTGTTCCTTTTTATACAGTGTTTCCTTGGCTTCCAGAAGCTCAGGGTTTTTCTCCACCTTCACTGGTAGCTGCTTTCCAGTATTCATGCTGGTTGCTTGTCTTCTCTCTGACTTCTTAAATTTGAATGCCTCAGGGCTTAATCCTCCTCTCTGTGTAAATTTATCTAGTCCCAGGGTTTCAAATGCCATCTACATGCTGAGATTCCCAAATTTAACTTCCTACGCAGCTCTGTTTCCTCATGCCAGATGCAACTCCTGCCTCCTCAATAGATCTAATTAGATGTCTAGTAGATGTACCAAACTTAACATTAAAAATTAAACTCCTCTCCCTAAACCAATTTTACTTGGACTAAGCACAGAAGCACAGTGATCAGCTTAAAATCAGATGCTTTTAACTTAGATATCTTTACAAGTTTGTTGGAAACCCTTCAATAGTTTCCCAGCTCTGTCAGAGTAGAAGGTAAAGCAGCGTTTCTAGGCCAATGGTGCATATTAGAACATTTGAGGGCTTTAAAAATAAACACACTTGGCTGAGCCTCACTCATAGAAATTCTGATTTTGTATATCTGATGGGGATGGAACAGTAGAATGGCATGCAAACACACACACACACACACACACACACACACACGTTTTAAAGATCCACAGGTGATTCTCAAGGATCTACTAGATTGAGAACCACTACATTACAGTAGAAATGGAGGAGGAGTCCAAGATACACAGGAGTTGTTGTTAGTAATATTAATGTATAATGCTGATCATTCTTTGTATGATATATCAGTAACAGCTAACATTTATTGAAATCTGTTAGGTAAAATGCACTGGGGTTATGCATTAATTCGCTTAGTCTTAAACACATTATAAAGAAGGTTCTACCATATTTGATTGATTCTAAGAAACACTATTTCACATTTTAATATCTCTAAACTCTAATGTGTTTTAAAATCAATGACATTGGATAATCACTGCTGGCCAGATGACAGTTGTGATGTAGTTCTCATTGCCTGCACAGACGTAAACTTGATTATTGTAGTCAATGATACTATGTGAAACATACAATATATTTAGCTTAACTCAAAAAGTGATTTTTAAAAACTTGGACTATGAAGGTGAATAAGTCGTAGCAAAACTTTACCCAATTTATTTTGCTTTTATTTTCCTCTCTGTATAAATATGAATGACATAACAAAACTATATCTAAATAATTATATAAGAGCTCTTTCAATATGTAGAAAATAAATATTCTCAGTGGGAAGTGAACATTGTGCAATAGTTGAATAAGTGTCATGTTTTCTTTGTAACTGGTACATCAAATAATGATTGATTGTGTCATAATATTAGATGAAATACAACATATTTCCTGTACAACAAACAGATGCATAAGTTACATTATAAGTAGTCCGTTATAAAACCAACTTGTTCAAACTCAGGCTATCTGTAAAGTTCTCTGTATGGTTCAGTCTGACAGACTTGGTTTTAAGTTACAGCTCCTTCTTTTACTAGTTGTAAGCTTTGAGCATTGCACTCTAGTCCTCAAATTCCTTATATAGGTAAAGGGCAAATATACATATTTTTAGTGTGAAAATTAAATACTATTTTTATTAAGTGCCTAACTTAAAATGTTAGGTCATATTCTCTCAACTTGCCCATTATTTGACTATTTGTTTGCATTATAGTTATCAAATAACATAGTCATTCTTCTTTATCAAATACCAACAGACCCATAATTTCCATGCACGTTATGCTTGTGCATGTGTGATTGATACAAATAGAAACATCAAAAAAACTATGTCATGTATTTTCCAGTTAATAATATAGATTTGCAGATCTGTAAACATTTTTGAGGGCTGGGATTTTATTTGGCTTGTTCATTGCTGTACTTGTCTAAAAGTGTGCTTGAAACAAAAATAGTTGTTCAATAAATATTTGTTGAAGGAAGGAATAAACTAATTTAATACTAACACAAATATGTCTCATTCATTTTTTCAGTTACCTAATAAGAACACAGAACTTCTTTCTAGAATCATTTTTAATGACATGAAATAGTTTTGATATACAAAAATCTCTCTGTATCTATAAATGAGTATACTTTGAGGCATACTCATTTATAGATATAGATATCTATATATAGATATATATATTATATGAGGTAGGCAGGTATATATCTTTAAGATATATTTTCAGAAATCTAACTAGTGAGCCAAAGAGTTTTTAATTTTGATAGATAATATATGGAGTAAACATCTTTTATTTTTGCTTGCCCAGCATAACTCCCCCTTATTTTGAAAACAAATCAAGATTCTACTTTAGAGAATTATTCCTTTTTACTTCTCTCTGAGTTCCTGTGGATTTTATGAGGTTGAACCCACCCCTAAGCTCCAGGGTGAGCATTTGTGTTGAAAATAAGGTTGCCAGATTGAGCAAATAAAAATACAGAACACTTGGTTAAGTTTGAATTTTAGATAAAAAATGAACTTTTTAGCATAAAAACACATATATACACATAAACATCTGACACATATATCGAGATATACATTCGTTTGAGTATATAAGACAGATAAGATATTGTGGTTAGTGAGACTACATTTTTTAGAATAAATCAATATAATGTTTTAGTCTAAGTGACTGGGTCTAAATATAAAGATAATAGCATATAATAAAGAAAAAGTGACTTGAGACAAATTTGTTATATTGTACATATAGTAAAAACAGTGCCCAAAGTTTTTTGGTTTAGGGTTTTTTTTGAAATTAATCCTGTGTATAATTATGAAACAGTTCACATTTACTTCCATTACTAATCTAATTTCCAGAAAACTTTTCAATATATTCTATTGCCCTATTCATGACATCACAATAAAGTAAATCCAGGTGCTCCCCTAAGAACTGTGTACATATGTGTGTGTGTCTGTCTGCCTCACTGAAATGTTTTAAAACTACAAATTCCCCAATAATGGGGTCAATGTCTTTTTCTTTATATCCTCAGTATTTATCAATTTGCTTATAATATAGCAAGAAACTGATATACCTTTGTTGAACAGAGCAAAATGGAAGCACTATATTTACCATAAGGTCTTTGGAAACAGGTTTAAAAGGCATATATCAGTTATTTTTCAAATCTCAACCCCATACATATTTGACTTCTCAATTTCAGTTATTTTAAAGTAAATTTATGTTAAAATTTTCAAAGTATGATAACGCAATAGGCATGCTGAAGACCTGTAATTTCTAGTCTCACAGGATAAAGGAAGAAAATTAATACAATAATAATAATTTTAGTTTGCAATTCAATAAAAAGCAAATGACAAGCAACAGTAAGTTGACATTGTGGCAATTGACTGCAAAGACATTTATTTGAGCGAAATATTTACTAATGAGTTTTAAAAAGTACGTGTTTAATGGAAAGCTTTATCTATATGTTAAAATGCTTAAACATTTACAAAATACAGAGCTTTGAAGTGCTATGAAATTCTACAAAAGGTTGTAGGCAGTACCTAATCAGTTAATTTGAATTTATCCACCTAAAATAACACTTTCACTGTTTCCTTAATGTTTTTATCCTGTGCCCAGTCCTCTTTCTGTAAACATATTTAGTGTCTCAGGAGAAAAGAGTAGTTCAATTTGTAAAACACAGCTACATTGCATTAATATTACTTAGATGAGAGTCTATTTATCACTATTTACCACGTCAGAGAATATTTTATAACTAATTGGTTTATATACCCATAAAATGTCATTATTAAAGTATAGTTTAATATTATTACTTATGTCTGGTTTTGTAACAATAAAACAGGTATAGAAGGAAAGAACTAACGTATTTGCCTCTGGAAAACTAGTTTGTTACTCAAAGCTACTAAAACTCTACTTGTGGATATTGGTTTATTATTTTTAACTCAAATTTAAGGGTGATAATAAAAATTACAAATCTAGGTTTATGATTCATGATTACAAACTGTGCAGGGAGATAGGGCATTATGAACATAAATTCAATCCCTCATTGGACATGTCTTATCCTCCAAATTCTCCTGTATTGATTTTGAAGCAGAAGAGAAGTCTAATATATGAGAAATAGTAAAAAGTAGTGTAGTCGCTGGGCGCGGTGGCTTACGCCTGTAATACCAGCACTTTGGGAGGCCGAGGCGGGTGGATATCGAGGTTAGGAGATCGAGATCATTCTGGCTAACACGGTGAAACCCCGTCTCTAATAAAAATACAAAAAAATTAACTGGACGTGATGGCGGGCACCTGTAGTCCCTGCTACTATGGAGGCTGAGGCAGGAGAATGGTGTGCACCTGGGAGGTGAAGCTTGCAGTGAGCCAAGACTGCACCACCGCCTTCCAGCCTGGGTGACAGAGCAAGACTCCGTATCAGGAAAAAAAAAAAAAAGTAGTGTGGTAAAGTTCTACATTAAAATATTTTTAAACTTTAAAAAACTGTAAATTTACAAGAATTAAAAAGGAAAAAATTGCTATCACATGAAATGTAGTGATCATTCAAATACTCAGACTCACTAGTAATATGAAGTTAATGTAAAAATAACCCTTCCTTTACCTATGGATCTTTTATTCTACAGATTTTGCAGTTAAAGTTTCACTGAGACATGCTACATTTAAACAACTCAAAAAGGAAAAAATTAGCTTCTTGTAACTACTAAAATATGCATTATATTTGCACACATCATAGTCAAATATATGATCAAATCTCTTCATTGCAGTGAACAATTAAATATCTTCAACAATCAAATATCTTTATGCGTTATGATATCTATTAAAATTCAAATTTCAGAATAAGAATGAAGATTATCAAGCATAAAAACAGCTCAATAGACTCCTTTTTACATATACTTGCTCCTGACAAATATTTTAATAATGTGATGACTATAACTGAATGTGCCACTGAAGCTAAATGTTTTTAACACCTCTGTAAAAAGGACAAGCTATATAAATGAATTCATCTTTCTAGCGTATTATAATATTTCCACTTATCAATATACACTTGTTGTTTCCATTCATTAGCGCATCTCAAAAGAAAGTTTCTATCTTTTTAACAGTTACCATAGAAATTTGTTTGGGGTTAGTGTATGAAGGGGTCATATCAAAATTGAAGCCTTTTGTAGTTTCATTTTTTTTTAATGTGTGTTTAATAGCCCCTGAATTCTCAAGGGTGTTATTCAAAAGTCATAACATGACTGTCCTCTGAATTTAAAATTATGCCACAATAAGTATATCTGTGTTTATGAGAAAACAAAACTTTAGTTAAAAAAGTAACACACCTAGTTGAATGAACACAATATGTTAAAACATTTCCCAAGATTATTTTCATTTTAAACTTTCATTACATTTGGAAATGCAACTAGTACAACTGCTGTAATAAAACCAAATAAATTCTAAAAAGAAAGAATCCTTTAAGTAACTTTCATTTACTGTAACACATAAACTGTCATTTTACTAATCAAAGGTGTCCTCTGAGCTTTACAATAATTGATCTCTTCAATGTTTTGAAGAGACAGTAACATTCACATAAAGAAATAATAGTGGGTTATTTTCCTTTTGGAAATACTACAGTTAATCTAATATTTAAAACTGAATAAAGAGAGGATTAGACATAAACATATTTTTACCTCCACTCACATGAAGTCTATAGTTGGAATTATCACATAACTACAACTAGTGTGGTTAAAAATCTTCAGGTCTCTTAAGACCAAAATGAAAAACAACTTCTTAACATAGTAGTTTCCCCCTAAATACGTTTCAACACACCCAGGGGATGCCTAAAACTGTAGATACTACCAAGCCCTACACAGACTATGTTTTTCCATATACATACATACCAATGATAAATTTTCATTTATAAATTAGGTACAGCAAGAGATTAACCACAATAACAATGAAATAGAACAATTATAATAATATGCTGTACTAAAATTTATGTAAATGTGGTCTCTCTCCCTGTCACTTCCCACCTCCCCCCAACATTTCTTTCTCTCAAAGTATTTTAATGTTTTTGGACTCCAATCGTCTGTGAGTAACTAAAACTATGGATAAGGGGGGATGACTGTAATATAAACATTACTAGCTAACAGCAGCTCTCTAATACTCATCAAAGTCAATGTCATCTTTACTTTGGACATCAATGTATGAATAGTTTCTAAAATATTTAGGATTTTACATTTAAAGGAATTTATTAAAACTATATTTGAGAAAATTCCTCACACTATTTTTTAACATGTAATGCTATAGCATAACATAAACTTTCAAGATACGTTTTCTTTTTCGGAAGCGGTAGCAAATTAAATACAAACACTATTATACATTTTAATAGAAAGAAGCACTACCTGCATGAGTTTTGGAAAGAAGAGCATTATATTAAAGGAATTTCCAGAGGACACAGTAATATTAATAATACAGATATAAACTGGAAAGTGATCCTAATCTAGCTCCCCTCTACTATTTCTCTTTTATCCTTTCCACATCTACCACATATATTGAATGATTCTGACTTCCAAAGGATAAATTTATATTAATATTTTAAAAATTAAAGTAGTATCAGCTTGCCAGAGCACCTGTTTAGTATGTAATAAACAGCATTACTACACTGAGATAATACAATAGTAGCCAAAATCAATTTGTCATTTTGAGAAGTATGAAAGTTTTATAGCTAAACTATTCATATTAGTTTTAACAAAAATAAAATATAATTTTTAAACTTTAGTTACTACATGTAGACATTTATAGGTCTTGAAAGACTAGACCACAACTGAGAATTAACTCTAGGATACAAATCCTTCTTTTAAGAGGTAAGGAAATTTAACTAGACCACTTACTTATATTCAGCTGCCAATTAATAGTAGAGTTACAAATCGATATTTTCACAATGCTATATTTACATACACATATTTTATAAAGTTTAGAGATCAGATATTTAAATAGTGCTCCTCATGATGCAATGGGAACCGAGGATCCCTGACTGATTCAGCCTTCTCTTCTAATGATCAAGGACATAACTTCTCACTTGCCCTATTCCATTATGGAAGGAAGGCCTTCACACTACCTGCCTATAATTATGATTTTTCCTTCCTGAATCTATAATTTCACTGTAATAGATCATCTAACATGTCTAGATGATTGTTTACCTCTGCAGAGAATTTGACTTCTTGCCAAATATTTATATATTTATATTTAATAAGCTCTTTTTCAACTGGATTACTTTTTAACACGCAGTCATTTCAAGTAAACCTTCACTGATGTTGCACTGGCCATATACAGAAAATCAGAGAGGCAGAGAGTATTAAGATGAATGATTTATTTGAAGGCAAGGAGGGACTCCAGTTTACAAATATATTATACATAGGTACTGATCTTTGATGGGTGCCTAAAAGTAGACTAAGAAGAACTCATGTCACTTACTAATTCTATAGCTTAGAACACTCTGGATTATTTTTACATCTTTAAATATTATATTATTTTACGTGGAAAAAAGAAGGTAAGCAATTATACTGTCGTTTTATATTGTTACCAAAAAAAAAAACCCATATAGAAATATATGGAGAAATGCAATAGCAAATAAAATACTAAGATTAATACTAATAAAATATAGTATAATAAAATAATACTGATAAAAACAGAAACTAGCTTTCTGAATAAATGAGATATAGAAGAATAAACCTACTGCATACTTTTGCTCCTCAGATGATTTTGTTTCTTCGTTCCTTTCAATTAATGAATATACACAATTTACATAATCAGTTGTTATTTTGTAAGAATATTATTGTTTTCACCAATTTTAGGATTATAAGAAAAATAATTAATTCTAATACAGAAATTTATCCAATGGATGTGCTCTTTAAACATAGTTGGATTATTAGATAATCAAAAAATGGAAAAGATTTGATTCCCAAAAAGGGAATGTTATAATAAATTTCTAGGCTATAAAATCTTTTCCAAAACCAAAAATATTTATCACCCAGAATTTTAAATTTCAACAGACACTTATGAAAAATAAATTATGTCTTTATAGCATAACTAAATGCCTAAGTTAAATATATTACAAAATCATTTAAACATAATAATTGTATTCACTATAAATTCCAATACCATTTTTAGAAACTGTTTGCAACACACCAATGCTTTTACAAATACTAACTTAAAATTACAGTGATAAAGTTTGCTCTACAGCTTAAAAAATACTAGAGTGATTTTTGAATATTAGTATGTAAAAATGATTTGAAATTCTGTATTCCAAGACAGCATGTTAATTAACAGACAATAGAGATTCATTTATTTGCTTAAATCTCTAAACAAAAGATTAAATAATATTACTGATACCTCTCTCCGTCGAGAAGCCCAACAAGTTTGTTTGATCTTCCATACCACAGCAGCCACCAGCAATAAGGACAGGAAACAACTGGAGAAGAAAACACAAGTAATTTTTGCTCAAAACTTATTTGAACTATGTAATGAAAAAAATAGTACCTGAAAGACTCAAAAATATATATAAGTAATTACTTTGTCTAGGTAAACAATCAAAAATAGGATAAATTTCCAATGTTTAAACTGTTCCCTCAAATAAAATAACGATGTACAGGTAGAAAAAATATTTATATTTCTTGCTACAGATTATGGTCAATATTTAGAATTTTCTCTGTCAAAAGGAATATAAATTTATAATTCCGTTGGTCTTATGAAGCAACAGAAATCACAACCAAAATCTATTTAGAATTGCTATTATGATTCATAAAATATGGAAATTTTATAAAACCAAATGTCACACATGTATATTTATATTATTTTTATCACTATTTTATATATGAACATATTCCAGTGGTTCCCAACCAAAGATTATTTTGCTCCCTCCCCCTAGGGATCATTTGGCAATATCTGCAGCCATTTTTGTTTGTCAGAACTGGGAGAGGAGTGCAGGGTGTTGCAAGAATTCTACAACGCTGAAGACTGTCCCCAGCAGCAAAGGATCGGCAATACGAAATATCAGTAGTACCGAGGCTGAGAAACCCTGGCATATGCTAATGTTTACATTAAGAAATAAGTCAGTTACAATGTTCATACATGTGGTCTAATATATTAGGTATTATATGCAATAAACTATGATAATGCAGGGTACTTTGTTAGAAGTAACTCAAGCCTGACAAATCTCAAAATGACAGAGATTTACATGAATCTCATTAATCAATTGCAACCCTGTATCACTGTTTATTTTCCCCTTATTTGCTCTGTGGTCATAGATTATGCTATGAGAAGACCCAGAAGTCAACAGAACTGGGCCATTACAGATTCACTGGTTACTGGACACCACAAGAAAAACCTGGTACTCATCCTTAATTGATAATCACTGTGTTCATCACTTGAGTCACTCATAAGCAGTGGCAATTTTTGACACTTTCCACTCTTGTCAAGTCTTCAATATATTTTTTCCCCTTGCCTATGCCTCAATTGAAGCAGAAGACCTTAGAACATCCTTCAGTGACAATGATAACAACAATGTCGATTTTAACATCTATCGATTGAGTGCTGCACACATTCCAGATGCTGTGCTGGATACGTCACACCAATGATTGGATTTAGTTTTAGAACTCCTTCAAGATAGCATGTATTATTCTTATTTGAGAAAAGAGGAATCCAATCCTCAGAGATTTTGAAGTTCATTGCTTATAGTCACACATGGAGTAAGTCGTAGGACCAAAATACAAATCCAGCTACTTAAGCCTCAAAGTTTTTTTCTTTCCATATGCTGGCAGCTCTGAGTGTGCCCACTATCTCATAATCATTCTGTTTCAATATCTGTTCTCTAATCCCACCTGCAGAATCAAAGGAAATCTATTTTTTTAAAAGTCAGTGATACTAACCTTTCCAACCATAGAGGTGATTTTAACATAGGTATCCTTTATGTAATATTCAACATTTTAGGGGACACTTTTCTCAGAATTTGTTTTCAACAGAAAGTCACCATGATTTTCTAGAAATTATATAAACTGGTGTTTTCTCTACTATCAGACTTTAACTTCTCAACTGACAACATTAATCATTCATTCTTTAAAACTCTCTCCTGAATACTTTCTTTCATTTTGTTTTGTTTTGTTTTGCTCAATACTTCCTAACTCAATATAGGTTCAATGAATATAGGTTATATTCCAAATTCCCTCTTTTAAATTATGGACATTCCTTAAAATTCACTTCATGCAATTGTGCTCTTCTTTTCTCTTGCCCTCAAAGAGAAAGCGCAGTTATTTTCATGATTTCAACTATGACCTCAATTGAAATGATTTCCAAATCTGCATCTTTACATCTGTCAAAATGAGAGCATCTTATCCTTGAAAGGGATATAAAAGATTTCTTAGTTCCAAGTCCCTCCCAGGAAGGAAGTTCCCAGTACAGCTCTGATAGTGATCCAGCACCTAATTAAATACTCATTGTAGCTGACAAGTTGAGAAGTTGCTGACTCACAACTTAGTGCATTCTATTTCTAGTTAATTCAAATTTTGAAAATATTCTTTTTTTTTTTTTTTTTGAGATGAAGTCTCACTCTGTC
>NW_012121265.1:3622207-3634771 GCF_000951035.1 Colobus angolensis palliatus
CCTCCCAGATTCAAGTGATTCTCGTGCCTAAACCTCCCCAGTAGCAGGGATTATAGGCATGCGCCACCATACCCAGCTAATTTTTGTATTTTTAGTAGAGATGGGGTTTCACTATGTTGACCAGGCTGGTCTCAAACTCCTGACTTCAAGTGATCTACCCGCCTTGGCCTCTGAAAGTGCTGAGATTACAGGCGTGAGCCAGCGATGCCCAGCCCACAGCTAGTTTTAAAATTTTGTGTAGGGACTGGATCTTGCTATGTTGCCCAGGGTAGCCTTTTTTTTTTTTGGCTCTGTCGCCCAGGCTGGAGTGCAGTGGCCAGATCTCAGCTCACTGCAAGCTCCGCCCCCAGGTTCGGCTAATTTGTTTTGTATTTTCAGTAGAGACAGGGTTTCACCATGTTGGCCAGGATGGTCTCGATCTCCTGACCTCATGAACTGCCTGCCTCGGCCTCCCAAAGTGCTGAGATTACAGGCGTGAGCCACCGCGCCCAGCCAGTGTAACTCTTAAGATGTGGTACTGAGAATGGACACTGTAGATATGGTCTGAGGGTTCATTTATCTGAATTTCAGTCAGACCATGATACCTTAAGAATTATGATAAAAATATTAATATCACCTCAAACCTACCATGTCCAAGCTTAACCATTAATAATGTTCATGATTAGAAAAGCAACTAACATCTATTGGGTAATATGTACCAAGCACTATGCTGAGTGTTTTACATGAATTATCTCTTTAATTCCTATAATTACAGATGATAGATCACGTATACTGTCATGTGGTCATTGAAAACATGGGAAAGCTAAGTCACAGAGAGCTGAAGTAAATCCTCTAAGGTTCAAAGTATTAAATTTCAAGTTGTTCCCTTTGCCCTCACTTCTCTGTTTCACCATTACCTTCCAGCTAAAATGTTAGAAACAATTTACATTTCAATTATGTCATCCCTTACACCCAGATACCAGATCCTGTCAACTGTTTCTTTCAGAATATCTGTTGTAGTAAAAATAGTATATATAGAAAAGTTACTTATATTCAGTAAACCCAACTTAAATAGCAAAGTGTATTTTAATTTGATTAATAATTCACAACATTCCTCTTCCTTAAGAGTTACATAATAAAGATTCAGTTTGAGACGGGAATACTAATTGAATTTCTCATGAGGAGCTTAAATTCTTTCTTATCTAAACTTTATGACTCAAGTGAACATCATTTTTGTAATGATGTACAAGGACAGCATAAAATATACAACTTTCATAATTTCACTTTGTTGAAACAAGGAGTTATATACTTTAAGGGTTTGTATCAGAAGCTTTCTATGCTAATTCCTATTAGGTTAGCAGTAAAAGAGCTAACATGATGTAAAAACTTGGCTGCTAAAATCAATAAACAGTGTAAGAAAATACTTTTAAAATAATTTTCTCATAATTTCCAATAAACATCAAAAATCCAGTAAAATATATCTTACTACTTGGCATATAATAGTTATCAATACATTTTTGCTAAATAAATGAAATTTTTATTTTATTTTATTTTTTTGAGACAGAGTCTTGCTCTGTCACCCAGGCTGGAGTGCAGTGGCGCGATCTCAGCTCAGTGCAAGCTCTGCCTCCCGGGTTCACACCATTCTCCTGCCTCAGCCTCATGAAATTGGTTTTTTTAATTGATTTGAATAACATCATTTTTTCTAATACTGAATGTCTCATTTGGCATTATTATCCTTATATAGGGTAATACTTTATCAATGTTCTTGATTTCTAATAAATTACATTGCAAACAAAAGTGGCAGTTCCCTTAAAAAATATACATACAAACAAAAACCAGTTTATGAGGAACACTTGCTTTGTTAAAAAGCAAAACAAACAAGCAAACAAACAAACAATAAATATTTGTCATATTTATTCAGCATACTTAAAAAGTCACATTCATCCTTTGGTAATTACTAGAGAGTCTCCGTCTTTATTGACAATCTTGAACACCTGAAGAATGACAGAATTTCCATCATCTGAATTTCTTGAATGACCATGTGAAGCAGTGTCCTGTATTCCATGCCATCCCTTCTGATATAGTTTGGATATTTGTCCCGACTCAAATCTCAGGTTGAAAGGTAATCACCAGTGTTGGAGGTGTGGCCTGGTATTCCGGTCTGGTCAGAGGAACAGATCCTTCATG
Source organism: Colobus angolensis palliatus (assembly GCF_000951035.1). Classification (NCBI taxonomy): domain Eukaryota; kingdom Metazoa; phylum Chordata; class Mammalia; order Primates; family Cercopithecidae; genus Colobus; species Colobus angolensis. The sequence continues at coordinate 3,624,377 of NW_012121265.1, forward strand.
GCATGATGCTGACTTCACAATAGTGAGTGAATTCTCCTAAGATTCGGTCATTTAAAAATGTGTGGCACTTCTCCTCCCCTAACTCTCTTGCTTGCTCCTGCTTTCGCCATGTGACAAGCCTGTCCCCACTTCCCTTCTACTATGATTGATGGGACAGAGAAGCATTGCAAACTTTTATTATGTTAAGTGACAGATTTGTAGGTTTGTGTATCCTAGTTAGCTTTTCTCTATCTCTTAAATCAAAGGGTTTAATGGGTAACATTGAACATTACTATCTTTTAATTTGGTATTGTGGCAAATTTGTCAGAAAAAAATAAGTATTTACTGCTTTCTTTCAGGTCTTCTTTTATTATTATATTATGCAAAAGCTTTTATATTCCATGATATAGATATTGGTGGGATAACTGGGCTTTCTTTTTTAAAAAAAAAATATGCTGTATGATAAGAATATCAAAAGATCTGAAAGGTTCAACACCCTTCAGTACAATCCGCCCAAAGGAAATAGGGAGTAAAAAGAACAAAGAAAGAAAGAAAGAAAACAAACATTAAAAAGAAAGTACATCAGCTACAGTAATAAAAAAGGGAAGCATAAAAACGTAGGGAGAGGTATTTCAAAGATTTGATTTTATTATTCATAAAATGGTCATTTTGAAAGGATTGTTAATGTAAAACAATTACATTGTTAATGTAAAAAAAAAGGATTGTTAATTGTTAATGTAATAGAACATGGAACTTATTAGGTAATCTCATTTAGGTAAAATTAAAAGAATTCAATATAAGTAACATAGTATGCTGTAAGTTTACATTGTAATGCAGGTTGCTAGTGACAAATAAATACCCTCTGGTGGTAATCTAGTTGGCCAATTGCAAAAAGAGATAATATTGTCGCTATTTTATAGCAATTTGAGGTTAACTGATCATAAATGTCAAGTCTTAAGTACATATTTTAAAAGATGGTTTGGACATATTATTTTATTTCACTGAAAAAGTTAGAAAATGAAGAAATTTACCTCCTAATAACCGTTATTCCACAAAACATCTTTAAATTTTATACCTTCACAACATTTAACGGATTTTTTCTTACCAACTAAAATATTAACAGAATACACTTCTAACTTAAAATGCAATAAAAGCTATGAATATTAAAAAGAAAAAAATTGCTTATATGTTCAAGTCATCAGTTTGAAAAAACATGAAAAATCAAAAAAGCCCAGTGGTTGAATGTGGTAAATAATACACTCATAGAAAAAATTGGTACAAACTTCTGAGGGTTGTTAAGCAAGAGTTACTGAACCTTAGGAGCACTATCAGTTAAGATTATTTCAAATGCAAGCAACAGAAAACCTAATTCAAACTGGTACAAAGAAGAAATCTACATGAAGTTTACATTCTCTGGTATGAACTGAATTGCGTTCCCAAAATCAAAAGGTGAAACCCCAAACCCCAAGTGTGGCTGTATTTGGAGACAGGGCCTTTAGGACATACTTAGGTTTAAATGAAGTTAATAAACATGGGATCCTGATCTGACATAATTAATGTCCTTAAAGGAGAGGTACCAAAGAACTTGCATACTCTCCCTCTCTTCCTGCATGCATGGAGGAAAGGCCATGTGAGAGTACACAGTGTGAAGGCAGGCATTTGCAGAGCCAGGAAGAGAGGTTTTACCAGAGACCAGTAATTGGCAACCTGAACTTGAACTGTCTACCCTCCAGAACTGGGAGATAATACATTTCTATTGTTTAACCCACTTAGTCTGTGTTATTTTGTTATGGCAGCCCAAGCAGACTAAGACACTTCCCAAAGTCCAAAGGAAGAAAAGTTCCAGGTTTGGTCTGATCAGGGTCCTAGCTACATTTTCTTATGATTCTCTGGACTATGCATAACACTACACACCAACTTTATTTTCAGGCTTGTTTAACTCTTAGGAACAAAAATGATTGCAGCAGTTCCAGGGTTTATATAATACACTATTATACATACCCACTCCTTACCAAACACTGACAATGCAATAAATGGCATTGGCACAACCATGAAGCTGGTGAGAGATAAATCCCATTCAAATTGGATGGTTTGCTACACAGCCACATGGAAGGAGTTAAATGAAGGCTGGAAAAGAATACAATCCACTAGGCATCATTTATGAAAAATTTATAGAAAACTACCTAAATTAACCTCCCTGCTACGGCTCCGTAACAGATTTTGAGTCTACAGAGCATCTTTAGTAACTCTTAAATTTTTTCCTAAACCTCTACAGAAAATAGAGTAGTCTCAAGCCTCATCTGATGGAGTATTAGAAAGACTCATATCTAATAAGGAAAATCCTCCTGGGTAAGTCCTATTACAAGTAGCCTACCTGGATGATACCTTATTCTTCCAAACTTGCAACAGAAAGTGACAAAGGACAATGTATACAGTGTTTCTTCCTACAATGTATACAGTGTTTCTTCCTACATTAAATGTGTTTTGAAACATATCTTTTAAAACCATATAGTTAGGACAAAAGTTTTAATTATTTTGAAAACCTTTCCTAAATCATTAGTGTATAACACAATAGAGAAACCCTAACTATACAGCTTAATAAACTATCACAAAGACAATATACCCTTGAAACCACCAGCTTGAAAAAACAGAACTTAATTCAATCTCTCCTTCTCAAAAGGAACTATCACATTTATTTTTAATGCTATATTTTAGTTTTGTCTATTCCTAAATTTTTTACAAATATAACACTATCATATTTATTTTTTTGTTTCTGTCTCTATCATTCAACACTATGTTTGTGTTACCTATTTTGATCCTTTGGCATTCATTTTTTTCCCCCCCATTACTCCACATTATATGAGTATATTTTTCCATCCTATTATTTTTGGGTATTTTGATTATTCCCAGTTTGGGGCATGTAAAACATGCTTCTATAAATATGGTTCACATGGCTTTGATGACGTGGAATTGTTGGGCCATAGAATATACGTAAATTCAACTTTAGAATATAATGTCTACTTGTTTTCAAAGCCATTGCATCAATTTCTAGTGTACTAAAAGTATTAATAGTTTCACATCCTCTCCAACACTTGATATTATTTGTCTTTTTCTTTTTATCCGCTGTAGTAGGTATATAGTAGTATTACATTGTGGTTTCAATTTGAAGTCCCAGATAAAAATTAAGTTGAGTGCACTTGCGTATTTTGTTGGACACTTGGATATCTTCTTTTGTGACGTGTACGTCAGTTTCTTGTCATTTTTGGAGGAGTTTTCAGACTATTTTTAATTGATTTATATGAGTTACATAGTGTGACTATAAGGCCTTTGCCTTTTATACAGTTTGCAAAAATTTCATACCACTGTGTGACTTGACTCATTATAATGTGAATGGTGACTTTTGATAAGAAAAAGTGTTCTTTTTTTTGTAGTCTAATTTTGTTACAGTATTTTATGTATCCTGTTTAAGAATCCATTCTATATTCTAATGTTATGAAGAATAATTCCTACATTACCGTCTAGATGTTTCATTGCTTTTATCTTTCCTCCTAGAATTTATTTTATATTTGAAGCAGGGATCAAATGTCACTTTTCTCATATGCGTAGGTAATAGATCTAGTACCTGATGAAAATTTTCTTAAAGCACTAAACATTGAGAGATAGTCCTTGACTTGGTAATTAAACTTAAGAATGACTACTTCCATTAGAGCCCTCTCCACTGTTCTTTCTTTTTTTTTCTAGATGGAGTTTTGCTCTTGTTGCCCAGGCTGGAGTGCAATGGCATGATCACTGCAACCTCCGCCTCCCGGGTTCAAGTGATTCTTCTGCCTCAGCCTCCTGAGTAGCTAGGATTATAGGCACGTGCCAGCGCTCCTGGCTAATTTTTGTATTTTTAGTAGAGATGGGGTTTCACTATCTTGGCCAGGCTCGTCTCAAACTCCTGACCTCGTGATCCACCTGCCTCACCCTCCCAAAGTGCTGGGATTACAGGTGTGAGCCACCACGCCCGGCCTCTGCTGTACCCTTTAATCCATCTCTCTTGTACTACCTTGACTTTAAAAGGGATTGAGGTCTTGTTTATACTCTATAGATAATGTTGATATTCTCTATAGAGATATTTTGTTTTATCCATCTGGGGGCTATGGTTACAATGTATCCAAAGCTTTCGAAGTGCTTCTTAAGTCTGTCCAGCAGGAGGGTCACCCACTGTTCAGTTCAGGGCCAAAGCAGAGTTCTACCTATGAGCTCAGTTCTCAAATTCTCTGGTATGATAATGTTAATTAGGATCAGATTAGCACACAGGCAGCTCAGGGGTGATCCCAGAAGTTTATAAAGCATTTGATGGGAAGGCTTTTCTATCTCCATTATCTCTCAGGTCCTTTCTGGTTTTGTAGGCTCTACTTTTCCATCATGTGGCCAGAAACTACACACTTTTCCTATTGTGCCATGTTTTGTGCTGGGAGGACAGATAAGAAGGAAATCAACAGGGTTTATCTTGGCTCTCTGTGACCAGAGCTCCCCTATGATTGGAAGACTATTCCTTTCCCTTGGGATTTTGGTTCTTACAGCTTCCCGCTGTGAGCCATTTTGCTGCTGCCCATGTTCCTGCTTCAGACTGACTGGGGTATGGGTGAGTGAATTCCGGAAAGGGAAAAAAACAGAAGAGAGGTCTCCCTCATTCTCTATGAGTTTAAGAGTTCCCTTTTCCACATCATGGGCCAGAACTAGAGGACTTTTCCCTGTCCAAACTATAGTAGTTACTTTCAAGTTTCAAATTGCATTGACTTCAGGTCAAGGGGCACTAAAGGGGAAAAATGGCAAACTTCTAGACAGTTCAACAGTACTTTGAATTCAGGTGTTCTCTGCTCTGTCTGCTGATAACTTATACCAAATAGCTGCCCATGAATTTTGTCCAGGTTTTATGGTTGAGTTCAGTTAGAGAAAAAGAGACGTGTGTTTACACACTCTTACCCAGGACTGGAACCCTATGGTGAATGTTTGACAAAGTTGCAAAAGCATTTCAAAATGGAAAGGATAGTTTTTATAACAAATCATGGTGGAACAACTGGATATCCACATATGGAACGATCAGCATTGAATTACACCACAACATAAACAAAAACTAACTGAAACGGATCACAGATCTAAATGTACAACATAAAAATACAGTCACGTGTCACTTAACAATGGGAATATGTTCTAAGAAATGCATTGTTAGACAAATTTCATCCCTGTGCAACATCTTAGAGTGTACTTAAACAAACACTAATGGTGGCCAGGCACGGTGGCTCATGCCTGTAATCCCAGCACTTTGGGAGGCCGAGGTGGGAGGATCACAAGGTCAGGAGATCGAGACCATCCTGGCTAACATGGTGAAACCCCTTCTCTACTAAAAATACAAAATATTAGCTGGGTGTGGTGGCGGACACCTGTAATCCCGGCTACTTGGGAGGCTGAGGCAGGAGAATGGTGTGGACCCGGGAGGCGGAGCTTGCAGTGAGCCAAGACTGCGCCACTGCACTCCAGCCTGGGTGACAGAGCGAGACTCTGTGTCAAAAAACAAACAAACAAACAAACAAAAACACTGATGGTATACCCTACTACACATGAAAGCCATTGGTATAGCCTGTTGTTACTAGGGTACAAACCTATATAGCATGTTACTATATTGAATACTGTAGGTAATTATAACACAACGGTTTTTGTGTACCTAAACATATCTAAACATAGAAAAGGTACAGTAAACATACAGTAATATAATCTTATAAGTACCATCATATATGTGGTCTTTGGCCAAAATGTTATGTAGTGCATAATTGTATAAAACTCTTAGAAAGAAATCTATGTAAACTTGAGTTAGGGAGAGTCCTTGGATATGACATCAAAAGCATACTCAATTTTTTAAAAATGCATTAAATTTAATTTTATAAAAACTAAATCTTTTCACTCCATAAAAGATACTGTTAAGATAATGAAAAGACAATTCAAAGACTGAGGGAAAATATTTGCAAATCACATGTGGCAAAAAGAGTTGTATCCAGAACATACAAAAAACATTCAATATTCAAAAATAAAAAGCAAAACTAAAAAGCAATTAAAAATAGGCAAAAGATTTGAAAAATACTTCACCAAAGAAAATGAAAGTATAACTAATAAGCACATGAAAACATATTCAATTTCATTAGCCATTAAGGAAATGCAAATTAAAATTACCACAAGATACCACTGCACATCTATCAGAATGGCTAAAATAGAAAATGTTGACAGGACCAAGCACTGGCGAGAATGTGCAACAACTGGAACCCTGAGCTTTGCTGGTTGCAACACAAAATTGTGCAGTCACTCTCTGAAAAACAGTGGCAGTAATTATAAAGATGAATACATATCCACCCTGTGATCCAGCAACCCTACTTCCAGGTATTTATGTGAGAGAAATGAAAACTTATGTTTGTGTAAAACTTGTATGTTATGTTGATCATGCAGCATTATTCATAAATACCAAAAAATGTAACAATCCATATCTCTCAATGGGTGAATGGATAAACAAAGTGTGATATATCCGTATAATGAAATACTACTTAGCAATGAAATGAAATGGACTATTGATACAAAAAACTGCCTTGGATGAATCTTAAATGCAGTAGACTAAGGGAAAGAAGCCATCTGAATGACATTCCCCGGAAAAGGCAAAACTGTGAGAACAGAGATCAGGTCAATGGTTGCCAGGGTGTATGAGTGGGGAGAAAGTCTCACTGCAAAGAAGGTATGGGGTATTCATTGGGGCTTTGGAATTGTTCTGTATCCTGGGAAAGCCGGTAATTATAACAAATGATCCATGTGTTAAAACTCACACAACTGTACTCCTCGCAAAAGGAATTTTACTGCACAGATATTTTTAAATGCTTCCAACAGAAGTAAAAAACAAACAAACAAACAATAAGGACCAAAAATATGCTGATAAAAAGGCAAGTAATTAACCACTGCCCCCTCTAACAATGAAAAAGTGACTGGTATATTTAAGTATGAGAATACTCATGCTTTGAATTATAAATGTAAAAGGAAGCTTTTAAACAGTGGAGTTAATAATTTATGTTTAAAATAACCACTTTGGCTAATTTACATACAATATATTGATAGAAAGAAGGTAGAACTTAGGTTCATGTAGAGCATTAAGGAAAGAGGATTTCAATGAGTCCCAAGTTTCCAGTGAGTTAAACAGTGATACCTATAACTGAGCTACAGAAAACTGGAAAAAAAGACACTGCTTGCCAGTACAGTAAATTCAATTTAAAGCATGTTAAGTTTGAGGTGTAAAGCAATATTTAAGTCAAAGTGTGAAGTTACTGACATGACTCTTGGAGAAATCTATTTAAGCATCTAGTACACTAAACCTCAACTTTGTAAACTAGATGGGGAACACTGGTTTCACTAAATTGCAAGAAAACGTACCGTCACTAGTTTACTCCCACTGCATTAAATATTTTGGTTTACAAGAACAGTTCGGTCCTAAATATCTACTTTATTCCACAACAAAACCATGGAGAAAATTCCTAAGTAAACTTCCAATACTGTAAGAAATCATGTATTGTTTCCACTTAGCAAAATCCATATCTTCAGGTCTCATTTCCAATAACATATCCATCATTATAATCTCATTTTTTTAAACGGGGACTTATGTGTATTTGTAATTCTTCACAGTGTCTTTATGCATTTTTAAAAAACTTTCTGGCAAATATTCCAGGATTATACCACTTTGATATAGAGATCCTGTGACTAAATTAGGTTTATTTTTTTCTCTAGGGAGTTACATTTTGTTCTTTCTTCTCTTTCAGAATATCTTTATGTACAACATGATTAAATGTCTTATTTTTCCTGAATCATGAACACCATACTTAGCTTTGCATTATTCTGCCCACTTGCATGCTTGCTTCCATGTAGCCATCTTTGATTGTTTTTTCAAGTGCTTAACTCTTATTATTTCTTTGCCTGTTGTATTCTTTAGATTCTTCTAATCTTTCATTTTTAATTCATCTAAATATGCATCATCTCTCACCACTTTATGCCCACTAAGATGGCTATAAGAAAGGCAGTTAATACGAACTTTAGTAAGAATGTGGAAAAAATAAATGTCTGATCCTTGCTGGTAAGATTATAAAATGATACATCTTCTTTAGAAAAAGTTTGGCAGTTTATCACAATGTTTAACCTAGAGTTACCATGTGATCAACAGTTCTTCTCCTAATTATATACTTAAGAGAAATGAAAACATACATCCACATAAAAATTTATACACAAATGTTCATAGTAGTATTATTCACAACAGTGAATAAAGAATAAAATAACCCAAATAACAATCAACTAATAAATAGAGAAATGTGTTATACACATAAGATGAATTATTATTCAGCAATAAAAAGAAACGAAGTACTGATCCATACTATGTTATGGATAAGAAACATTGTGCTAAATGAAAGTAACCAGTCACAAAAGAACACATATTGTATGATTCCATTTACATAAGATGTCCAGAATAGGCAAATCTATGAAGAGAGTAGATTAGTGATTTTTCAGAACTAGGGGTATGTGAGAGGGAGGGGAGTGACTACCGATGAGTACATGGCTTCTTTTGGGGATGATGACATGTTCTAAAATTGATTGCGATAATGGGTGAAGAATAACTGTGCACTTTCAATTGGTGGATTCTATTATGTGTGAATTGTATCACCAAATAAAACACAAATTAAAATTAGAAATTGGAAAATATGTTTAAAAATTAGACAATGATAAGTAAAAGTAAAAATGTCAAAGTCTTTTAGTTCTCCTATATGATTCAGGAGGATAAAAGAGATACCGATTAATATTATTGTTAGGGAAATATGCTTGTTAAAATTTAACAGTAATCATTAAATAAAAAATATAAAACTATAATTCCTAAACTGCTAAAAGGAAAATAAAAGAATATTAGAAGCTCACTCAATTAATAAAAATCAAAGAGAAGAAAAAAGAAAATTTCCATTTATTTCCCTGTCACATGAAATTAAGAGATTCTCAGATTATTAAAACAAAACAGAAACATCCAGATATTTTTGGTATAAAAGAAAAACAAACAAAATATAACAATAGAAAAAATGTTAAGAGATATGCAAAAAGACATAGACACATTCTAATAAAGAAATACTATATTGATGCTAAAAATGGTCTTTAACACAAAAAGTAACAATAGGAACAAAGAGAAATCCAACCAATTAAAACAACAATTCAACTCCACTCTCAGTAAAGGATAGAACAATCAGACAGAAGATATAAAAGGAAACAGAGGTCTAGAGCAATGCAATAAACCACCAAGATCTAATAGATATATACAGGATACTCTATATAAAAACAACAGAATACATATTCTCCTGAAGGGCACAGGAGACATTCTCCAGGACAGAATATATGTTAGGTAACAAACTACATCTTGATAGATTTTAAAAGATAAATGTAAAAAGTATCTTTGCCACCCACAGTGGGATAAAGTTAGAAATCAATAACAGAAGAAAAACTTGAACATTAAAAAATATATGGAAATTACCAACACACACTTGATCAATGGATGAAAGACAAAATCACAATGAAATTAGAAAATATTTAGAGAAATGTGAAAATTAAAACACAACATACCAAAACTCATGGAACCCTGTAAAGCAGTGATAAAAGGGAAATTTATAACTATAAATATACTAAAAAAGAAGAAAGATCTCAAATACACAACTTAACTTTACAACTTAAAGGACTAGAAAAAGAAGAACAAACTAAATTCAAAGGTAGCAGAATGAAGGAAATCATAAATATTAGACCAAGATAAACAATAAAGAAAATAGAAAAACAATAGAGAAAATCAACAGTACCAAAAGTTGATTCTTGAAAAAGAGCAACAAAATTGGCAAACCTTTAGTTAGACTGACTAAAAAAAATAGAAGAGAAAGAAAACTCAAATTACTAAATTTAGAAATGAAAGTGGGATCATTATTGCCAATTCTACAGAAATAAAAATGATTATAGAAGAGTATGATGAACAACTGTACACTAATAAATTGGATAAGCTAAGTGAAATGGACAAATCCCCAGAAATATAAAACCAACCAAGGAATAGAAAATGGAATAGATCTATAACCAGTAAGGAGACTGAATCAGTAATCAAAAATACCACAACAAAGAAGCCCTGAACTCAATGGCTTCACTGATAAATTCTACCCAATCATTTAAAAAATAACTAATACCAATGCTCAAACTTTTCCCAAAAAGTGAAGAGGAAGGAACAATTCCTAAATCATTCTATAAGGCCAGCATATTACATATGAATGTCTACAGAATGCAGCTGAAGCAGATTATTTTTAGAAATATGAAGGGGAAGGAAGGAAGGAAGGAAGGAAG
>NW_012121265.1:3634915-3724972 GCF_000951035.1 Colobus angolensis palliatus
GGAAGGAAGGAGAAGGAAGGAAGGGAGGGAGTGGAAGGAAGGAAGGAAGGAAAAGGAAGGAAGGAGAAGGAAGGAAGGAAGGGGAAGGAAGGAGAAGAGGAGAAGGAAGGAAGGAGAAGAGGAGAAGGAAGGAAGGAGAAGAGGAGAAGGAAGGAAGAAGAGGAGAAGGAAGGAAGGAAGGAAGGGAGGGAGGGAAGGAAGGAAGGAAAAACAGGCAAAATTCTCATTAAAAGTGTAGGCACAATTCTAATATAGAAAAACCTTCAGAGTATTAATATTGAAAATACATCAATGAATTTGTAAAATGAAACAAAGAGGACAATTTCCATTAAAAAGTCAATTACCAACTAGGTCAAGAAAAAATTAAAAACCTGCATAGACACAAATATTACTGAAAGTCAAATTTAAAAATCTACCCTCAAAAATATAAACTACAAAAAAAAAATACAAACACATTACCAAAATCATTTTTTACAGGTTTTATACGTCAGTTCTATCAACCGTCACACAACAAATAACTCTATTGTGCCAACCACTAAGATATACTTCTCTGGCCGTGCACGGTGGCTCACACCTGTAATCTTAGCACTTTGGGAGGCCGAGGTGAGCGGATCACTTGAGCTCAGGAGTTTGAGACCAGCCTGGGCAACATGGCGAAACACTGTCTCTACCAAAAATTCAAAAAAAATTAGTCAGATGTGGTGGCATGCACCTGTGGTCCCAGCTACTCGGGAGGCTGAGGTGGGAGGGTCGCTTGAGCCTGGGAGGCAGAGATTGAGTGAACTGAGATTGTGCCACTACACTCCAGCCTGGGAGGCAGAGTGAGACCCCATCTCAGAGAGAGAAAAAAAAAGTACCTCTTTGATCCCTGCTGGCAGAGAGCATAACTGACTAGTGGCCCCAGCTACTGCACTCTGAAATCCATCATTTTATTCACACTGAGTCCATGCTTCCCAAGGGCTGTCCTTAGTCAAGGACTAAACATGGCAGAGATACCAAGGCAGGCCTGTTCCTGGAAGAAGGAACACTCCTCTGATGGGTGACTTTTGCTCAAGGCTGCACCACTGGCACTACACATTCTTAGAAGTGCCCTGCATTCTCAGGCTCTTTCACTCACCTTCCCTTTCTTCCTTCTCTCCCTCACAAAGGCAGGTAGGCATTGTGATCTAAAGGTTTCCCATTATCTCCCCTCCTCTCTCCCAATTTCCCCTCACAGGAGTTCCCCTAACACATTTATTGCTTATCTTGTCTCATCTTGGCTTCTGCGTCTCAGAGGACTTATGGTCCAAGAAAACAGAAGGTAAGATGGAGATGAGGAACTGATTCACTCACTGATTGGCAGTCTAAGAGGACAACATCCACGTTGGTGGGTGGAACACAGTTCCTGGCAGAAAACTTAAATTGCTGGATTTCACCGGTAGTGACTTGAGAAAATGCCCTGATAGAGAAAAAACTTGAAGGTACAGCAATTCAGGCATTTGGAAGATGGGGAAAACACCTTCAAAAGAGAGTGGAGTAGACTGATTATCATTACGTTGTATTGATACCTGCAGAGGGATAATGAGAGACTGAAGGCCATTAAAAAACCTTACTGGCTAAATAAAACAGCCAGTGGGTCTTTTTCATGGCTTTAAATGAGGTCCTGATGACTGACAGCAGAAATGCCAACATGAACGACCAGCAGGATGATGATCTAATTGTTAGAGAATTGCAGAGCTCCAGAGATGACAGAATGCTAAGCCAAAGAAGTTGTGTTATGCAAAAGGGCCATGGTTCAGGAGACCTAGGAACCTGAAATATGGGATAGGAATATCTGAATGAATGCTTCTGAGGATGTTGGTTTTACTGCCTGCTTTCCTAGTAATACTTAGCATTTTGTTATGCTGGAAGACACTGAAGAGTTCTCTTCTCTCTTAGGTAACAGGTGCCCCCTCACAAGCTGTCACCACTTCTTTTCTTGGCTGCCAGACTGATAAGTGGGATTAAATCACAGCATGACCCAACTGAGCCTAATAAGAAAGAAAATGGATTGCACAATTGAAGCAGGTGCAAGATTTAGGGAGCGTGTACTGGCAGGAGCTGTGGAAGTATGACCAGATTTAAATATTTGATAAAGGGCAATGAAATGTTAAAACTGGATAAATTAAAAATCATTGATTTTGGTGCACATTTTCAGGACCACAGAGATGTAATATCCTACTGAGGATTCCAGGGAATGGAGCAAACTTGTTGCTAGAGTGACTCATAGAAGCCTGAAAAATGCAATGTCTAGCACAAGTGAAATTGAAATGCCTCAGTTGTCCTGGTTTATGGAAGAGAAAGTTATAAAAACACTGAGAGAAGGGGATATGCTGGAATGGTTCATATTATATGAGGCCAGAAGAACTACCAGGTTGTGTTCCATGGGAGGACTGAGAGGACACCCTATGCATTAAGGCTGTTATGAATATGCTGATGAGAGAGGCACCAGTATGATAAGGAGGCTTAGAGTTGGCTCTCCTCTTCAGAGCAGGCCTGAAAATAGGAGAGACAGTCACAGGGCTAGATTTGTTAATTGCCATAAAGAGATGGAGACCTAAAGTTAGAGGACAGGTGTCAGTGCTTGACTACCAGAATCCAGAAACCACAATTACCATAATTAGATCAACAAGACTGGATGAACTGCCAAAGGGGTTGACTCACAAAGAGTTGTAGGAATTATTAATAAAGCATGGTATTCTGAAGGGCAAAATAGGTGGGAAGCTAACAGTGGTACTATTTAACATCTGGTTTCATTTTAAGTGAGAATGAAGGAACAGGAGACTGAGGGTTGTTGCTTCAATGGAGGGCCATGTTTCTCTTCACAGTTCCCAGATTTCAGCTAATTTCCAAATTCAAAACCCATTAACTAATCAGGTGACTGAATCCATAGAAGGAAGGTCCCTGAAACATTTTGAAAAGTGGGTAAAATGATCCCTGAAAATACCTACACCATATACTTGATTATATACACAGGTATACGCATGAGAACATATAGACAGTACAGGAGGAATAAGCAGACATTTTAACTTCTATTCGACACGAGGGTAGAGGTGACACAGAGAGCCAAGCATTCAAAATATCATCCTGGCCTCTTATTAGAGTTGGGGTGTTCAGGGCGTGGGGGCACATAACAAATTCTGACTAAATTCTTGCTCACAGTGTGCCCACTATGTCAATGGATCCACCCTTGGTCATTTCCCCACTCTTTAAGTGTATAAATAGACCTGATGTACAAGGTAGCTGGAATAACCCCTACACTGTGTCCAGGGTTATAGGATAAGATCAGTCATAGTGGAAAAGACCAACTGGTAATCTCTGAAACTACCCCCAACTGGACAAGTTAATAAATGCAAAATGTTATGTCATCCAGTGATACAGAAAATGAATGCCACCATTAAAAGTCTGAAAGGTACAGGGATAGTAGTCTCTACCAAATTTCCATTTATTTCTTTACAATAAATAATTCAGACTTTCCTGACTCAGATACATCTACTTTTCCATTTTACAAATTCAAAAAATAATTCTTTTCAATTTTTGAATCACTTACTATATTATTTCACAGCAACAACAACAACAACAAAATCCTTTAGTTCAATAAATAGGACTGAGATTTAGAGAAGCTAGGTGACTGCCGTAGTTTGGATATTTGACCCTCCAAATAAAATGTTAAAATTTGACACCCCATGTTAGAGATGGGGCCTAATGGGAGGTGTTTGGTTCATGGGAGTAGATCCATCATGAATGGATTGGTGCCATCATTGTTTCTCATGTTCCCATGAGAGCTGGTAATTTAAAAGAGTCTGGAACTTCTCTCCTCTCATCTCTCCTGCCTACTTTCTCACCATGTGATCTCTACACATAACAGCTCCCCTTCCTTTTCCACCATGAATGGAAACAGCTTGAGGCCCTCACCAGATGCAAATGCCAACACCATACTTCTTGCACAATCTGCAGAACCATGAGCCAAGTAAATCTCTTTCCTTTATATATTACTCAGCCTCAGGTATTCTTTTATAGCAACACAAATGGACTAAGACAGAAAATTGGTACCAGGAAGTGCTATAAAGATACCTAAAAACGTCAAAGTGGCTGTGGAACTGGAGTGCTCATAAGATAGGAAAATGAGGGAAAGTTTGGAACATCTTAGAGATTGGTTAAGTGGCTGTGACCAAAATGCTGATTGAAATATAGATAGTAAAGGCCATGTTAAGGGTCTCAGACTGCAAGGAGGAAATAATTCAGACCTGAAGCAAAGATAATCTTTGTTATGCCCTGTCAAATAACTTTGCTACATTGTGTCCATGCCAAGCAGCAAAGTGCTCAAGAAGTGATGTGGCTGCTTTTAACAGCTTATGTTCACATGTGGGAGCAAATCAATAACCTAGAGTTGGAATTTATAATCAAAAGGAAAGCAGGGGATAACAGTTTGTAGAATCTTCAGCCTGGCCATGTGGCAGAGAAGGAAAGAGTGTTTTCAGAAGAGGACACCAAGAGTGCTGGGGTAGCAAACATTTGTTAAAGAAAGTAGCATGAATAAAAGGAGTCGGGTACTATTCATAAAAACAATGGGGGAAAGACCCTGAAGGCATGTCACAAATCTGTCACGCTTCTGGGCTTCCCATCACAGACCAAGAGACCAAAGAAGATGGTATGGTTTTGGATGACAGGCTTGGGACAACATTGTCATGCCCCATCTCTAGAAAGTGTTCCCCACATCTCACTGCTCAAATGGCCCCAGATATTGCTCCTGCTGCCACTGAAGGAGGCTAGAAAGTATGAGTAGTAGAGGCTTGGCAGCTTCCACTGAGATTCCAGGGGATGTATTGAAAAGCCTGAGTGCCCAGCCACAAGCCTGCCATAGGGGTGGAGACCCTGCAGACAGATGCTAGTGAGGCAATGCTGAGCAGAAATAAGGGGTTGGAGGGCCTGAATAGAGTACCCACCAGGGAAATGCCTAGTACAGCAGGGCTGTGGTGCATCCATGTTCCCAGGGTGCAGGACATGGAACCAAGGGAGATAATTTTGGAGCTTTAATGTTTAATATCTTCCCTGCTAGATTTTGGATTTTCATGCAGCATGTTATCACTATATTTTGACCAATTTCTCCCTTTTGGAATGAGATGTTTACTCTATATCTGTTCTACCATTGTATCTTGGAGATAAATAATTTGATTTTGATTTTACAGGCTCACAGCTGAAAGGAACTTGCTTTGAGTCTCAGGTGAGAGTTTGGACCCTGGACTTCTGAGTTGATGCTGAAACAAGTTAAGACTTCTGGGAAGTATTGGGATTAAATGATTATAATTTATATGTGAGAAGGACATGAGGGATTTGAGGGGCCAGGGATAGAATGCTATAATTTTAACATTTGACTCTCCAAGCCACATATTGAAGTTTGATGCCCAATGTTGGAGGTTGAGCCTAATGAAAGGTGTTTGAGTTGCAGGGGCAGATCCCTCATGAATGACTTGGTGGTGTCCCTAGGGTAGAGTTCTCACTCTATGAGTTCCCATGAGAGCTGGCTGTTTACAAGAGTCTCTGGCTCTCACCTCTTCTCTCCCCATGTGATTGCTACACATGCCAGCTCCCCTTCCTCTTCTGCCATGAGTGGAAGCAGTTTGATACCCTCACCAGATGCACATGCTGGCACCCTACTTCTTGTACAGCCAGCACAACTATGAGCCAAATAAACCTCTTTTTATAAATTGCCCAGCCTCAGGTATTCCTTTTCAGCAACACAAACAGACTAAAATAGCGACCTACTTAAGATGGCACAAAACATTAAGAACAGAGCCAGGCTATGTCTGGAAGTGATCTCCCTAGTACTGGCCCAATTACGTTGAACTGTCAGAACTACACACAACATAGAGGTAAAATCTAACAAAGAGTTTGAGAACCGGCCCTTACAGAACTATGGCTAAACTGCAAAGCTGACACACTCAGCTCTTTTACCAAAATAACAGCAATAACAGTAAAAATGGCCTGATTGAGGGGTCTCCATAAATGTTAACCTGTTTTAAAATCTCTTAAAGTTTAGCAGTAACTTTATAAAACTTAATAATTAATAAGCTTCAAAATACCCTGTCCATATTTTTCTTAACAATGATGCATTTTTAAGTGATCTAATTTACATTTCACTACTGGGAGAATTTAAATGACAAAAAACCCATCAAATATATTTTATCACACACAAAGATTAGAATATTTTATTTTACATTGTCCATGATGACAACATAATAAATAGGATCATCTCTAAGACATGGTACACATTAACAGTAATTTTCTTTTACTTAACAAAAGCGCTATTGAATTTAAATATGCACACAAATTCAAAAGCTTAAAATAAAAAACCTCAAGATTCAAATAATTTACATACATATTCAACTTTGTGAAATTTTGCACTTAACCAAACTTCCAGTGAATTTCCATCAAGACTATTCTGCATCAAAAAGTTTTTTTTAGGCAAGACGTGGTGGCTCACACTTGTAATCCCAGCACTTTGGGAGGCCGAGGTGGGCAGATCATGAGGTCAGGAGACCAAGACCAGCTTGGCCAACATGGTGAAACCCCGTATCTACTAAAAATACAAAAATTAGCTGGGCGTGTTGGCAGGTGCCTGTAATCCCAGCTACTCAGGAGGCTGAGGCAGGAGAATTGCTTGAACCCAGGAGGTGGAGGTTGCAGTGAGCCGAAATAGCACCACTGCACTCCAGCCTGGGTAACAGGATGAGACCTGTCTCAACAACAACAATGACAATAACAACAACAACTAAAGTTGTTTTAATGCATTCAATAATGCTTGTTCAATTGTAACTTCTAGTACTTTCTAAAACTATACTGTAACTTTGTTAATAGCCTTAAAATTCATTTGTCTTCTGAAGTAAAAAGTTGTAAAATATTAAACATATTTGAGATGTTTCCTCAAATTTCATTTTAAGGAACAAATTTAAAGTACGAATGAACTTTTTACACATATTAGTGATAAATATGTTTATCGAAATACATTATAGAAATTATAGTATTTTAAAGGTGCATAGACGAACATGATTGTTTTCAGAGTAAACTGACCAATATGGCAAAGGTTTCTCTTATCAAGAGAAGTAGAAAAATGAACAAGGAATGTGTAAATTGTAGAAAATAGTTTACAAATCTGAAGGGCTGTAAATGGAAATGAGAAATTGAAATTGTTATATATGGGACCATATGGAGGAATTAGGAGAGATATCATAGCGAGACAGATTTCAGCTCAGTTATAAAGAACAATTTGTTATCTGATGATAGAAAATGCTATCTGAGGAGCTGGTGAGCTTCCTGTCCTTAAAGGCATTCAGGCATAAAACTGATCAGTGGTTGGGCAAATTATGTCCACAGGCTGAATTCAATCCACCAGTTGTTTTTAGAATAAAGTTTTATTGGAACACAGTCACTCCCATTTGTTTCCATGTAGGCTTTGTCCACTTTAATACTACAGAAGAAAAGTTGCGTAGATGCAATGAAGACGATACAGCCCACAAATTTTAAAATATTTACTATCTGGCCCTTAATGGAAAATGTTTGCAGACTCCAGTGAATAAGGTATTAGAAATTCAAATACTTTATGGATGTCTGGACAAGACAATCAACGAGATGATGGTTACTTTGTGTTTAGAAAAGTTCCAAATACATCATCTGTGCTCAGGACTGAGTTGTGCAGGTCTTTACTGTATGGCAACCCGGCCAAGTTGGTGAGTGTTGGTTAAAATTCATACTGCACTATTTTCAAAGTTGTGTGCCATGATGTGGGGCTTTATCTGCCAGAAAGAGAAGTCATACTTGTCTAATTTGCACAAAGCCACCCAAATGACCAGCATAAAATTCAAACATGAATAACAATGTTAACAAAAATAAGATCTCTTCCAATCCAGAGGATCTACGATCTCATAACACAGACATTCTATAACTTTAACTCCTAACCCAGTCTCTATATTTACATCCCATGGAAATGAAAATAAATGTTCCCTGAAAACAGTTTTCATGTTTGGAGAAATGCTACAAACTATAACCTCTACTGCAGAATGACACATTGCAAATTAGCATTTTAAAAGAAGAAATAAACAAATTGATTTAGTTCCTGTAGATGTAACTAATCCATGTGATGCATGCATTGTTAATTTCATTAATTAAAACAGGCTATAATTACTTATGTAATGGGGGACACAAAGTTATCCTCTTTCCACTGAATCCATTAAATAGTGTTAACAGCAAAATAATCTTGCACAAGTACATTTCAGCTATGTTCCCTCTGCTCTGTGGGATATGTTTAAGCATATAAAGCTATTCAAGACACACTCTATGATACTTTAAGGTTACAGAATTGGTCAATTATCTAACAGATTGACAGGACATATATCAGAATGTAGGCTTGACAAGTTCAAAGTCAGTCAAAGCAAACTTTTACCTGAAGAAGGTGACAAAAAACTGCACAAGGTCCATGATTGTATTGTGTTGTGAGAATGCAATCTGAAAAATCAAAATAAAAAAAATTGAAAGTATGTTCTTCTCTAAAACCTGTGGTGATATTTCGTGACATTTATAAACATAGTTTTTCTAAATCACCAAGACATTTGGATTGTCATATTATAAATCAAATATGTGATGAAATCAAAACTTTATCTAGAATACCTAATATATCCAACTGCTAATGATGGTCATAGCGTAGAATATGACATTAAATATTTTAAAAACTATTAGAAAATTACTTTAAGGATGTATGCTAAGAGTTTCATGTGAAATACTATGACAGATTAAATATGCCTAACCAAAACACCCAAATTTTCAACTTAGTTAAGAAAACAGGGAATTTTCTCCCTATATATCTTAATCTGGAGAAGTTCATATATATATATTATATATATATATTGGTCAATTATCATATTGGTATATTATATATTGGTATATAATATTATATATAATATATATATAATATATAATACCATATATTATATATTGGTATATAATATATATATACACAAATGTTTTATTACACACCATTCAAATAATAAAATATGTCACATCATTTTAAAACTTGTTAATGTTAATAAGAAGTTAATTTTAAAAGGTGAAACTAGCCAAAAAAGTTAAAGTCATTCTCCATTTTCTGTTAGCATTATAGAGATCATACTATAACATCTGCCTTGAGGAAGAGTATTATAATGTATCATTCAACAATATAGCATCTGGATAAAGAATAACTGATGGTGTGATGTGGCTTTTCACTTACTAGCCCTGTATATTTTGAAAATCTAGTCTATTTCTCAGTTTCCCCATATGCGAGTGGTAATAATAAAAGCATCTACCTTATAATGTTATAGAAAATCTAACTGAATTAATAGAAATTTAATGATTACCATAATTTTTGGCATGTAAAAGTTACAATATAAACATTATTAAACTTCTGTATCATGTATAAATGAGATGTCAGTATAAGTGAGTTTTCTCACATTGCTGAAGCTAAACCATTCAGATATTAAAATCTCTTTTTCTTTTAATAATATTTTATGAAAATCTTTCAAAAAAATAATAGAATTTCTACTGAAAAGGAATGAGTTTTCTCTCCTGCTGTAAACAGCTGGAAAACTAGGTGAAGTATATGAAACAACCAATTTCAGGCATTGGACAAGTGGCCGGAGATTATGAACCCTGAGTGAAGAAAAACAAAGGAAATGAATCCTATAATTGTCCCAGCTTTCAGTGCAAGGAAAGAACACTAAGGAATTTAAATGGCATTCTAAAATAAGGGATGTCAGCATTTCTTATGTAAAGAATTACAGTAAGTTGAGAAAATGATTCTTTGGCATGTACATGTAAGCTTAAATATAGTAATATTCATTTCCTACGAGCTTCTAAGCTATTGAATTATGAAACACTTATACAAAGGCTGAAGAAAGATACTGGCATAGAAGATTGGTTATAGGTGAAAATATATAAAAGATTAAAGAAAAAACATCTTTTAAAGTTTAAAATAATGAATTTTCTTCCCAGGTGATTGTCCATAAGAATGTCATAGAAATGAAGCTTATCAAAGAATATTGTCAACAAGAACTTAAATCCATGGTAATAGAATTCTGGAAACAATAATAAAGAACTAACAGGAAAATCTTCAAAATGATAATATTTTGAAATCATAATAAAGAAAATTAGTTTAATTAAGGAATAGGAGGAAACCTTAGGCAGTGTTGATAAATATAAATGAGAAGGGGGTATAAGGAGCTTGAACAAAGGCTTGAATAAATTAGCAAATATATAAAAAAAGAGAACAGATGAAATGACAAATAAAATAATAAATATAACATAAAATTCACTGAATAAGATAAAGTGCAATTGCAGTAAATGTCAACAGGCTGAATCCACATTGAAAGACAGACATTTTTGCAGTAGATTAAAATATACAATTCAGCTTTATGTTTTTAGCAGAAAACACATATAGAACAGTGACACATTTTTATCCAAAATATAAAATACTGTAAGAAGATATAATAGGCACTTAAAAATAAGAAAATATATAAACCAATATTAATAGCAAAGTGAAATTCAAAGTCAAAACCTGATCAAACAAAACATTGAGACAAAGAAAATATAACAATAATAAAACAATATACCCCCAAAATACAGGTCAAATAAGTAAAAACACAATGCCTGGACATATAAGGGGAATTTGATAATGGCAAAATTTTGTAAGAAATTATTAATATGCATATCTCTTTTAAAAGTTATCTGATCAAAGAGACACAAAATTAATCTATTTAAATCATTTAAATCATGTAAACATATTCAAGAAATAGTCATTAAACAAGTTCTGTCCTAGGTGCTAGTGACACCATTGTAATAAGACAAAGCTCCTAATATTCTGAACTCATGACAAAGAGTTCAGAACATATTATAAGGGCAATGGGAACCCATGGAAAGTTTTGAGCTGTTGGAATGACATGATCTAACTCTCAAGAAAAACATCATTCTGGCTGTTGGGTGAGAAAGAAATAACTGGGGGGGATCCAGAAGATAGGAGAGGAGGATATTTGATTTTTCTAGTCATAAGGTGATAGTAGCTTGCAGAAGAGTAGTAGTCATTAAGACAAAAATAAGTAGTTGAGAACATAATTTAGAGAGAGAAGTGAGGAGACATGCTGAAGGATTAGACATGACAGGCGAATGAAGGAGAATAATCAATCATGACTATTGCAGTTTGCTCTCACAAGAACAAGTGGAAAGATATTTCTACTACTGAGAATAGAAAAGGGCCATGAGGATCAAGGGAGAAATAAGAAAAGAAAAACTTACTTAGAATATGCTACATGTGAAATACCTATTAAATGTTCAAGAGTAGACAGTAGTTACTAGCTTGAAGCTCAGAGGAAAGGTTAGATTTAAAAATTTGGAAATCAAAGGAACATAAATGTCATTTTAAAATCATGTACTTGTATGATAGTCCCTAGGAAACAGAACAGATGCAGAAGAAATTATCTCTAAGAGGATATTTCAGGGCCACCCCATCATTAGCGCTTAAAAGAAGAACTGGAAAGGTAGGTGGGAGGGAACCAGGAAAGGGTTGTGTCAAGATGGTCAAATAACAGAAATGTTGCAATAAGAAAGTAGTGGTTGATTTTGTTGGTTAAGATGAGGAGGAAAATATGGCTACTGGATTTGACAACATGAACTTCATGAGTAATTTACACAAATGAACTTTCAACAGAGTGGTGGGGATGTTAATATAAACAGAATAATATACGGAGAATGTGGAACATGACAAAGTAGAAACAAACTACAGGCTGAACTTTCAAGAATTTATGTTACAAAACAGAGCAGAAATCAACAAGAACACAGATGATTTAAAATATATTTTTAATCCACAGAACATTTTAAAAAGAAGACAATAAACACTGTACAGAGGAAGTATTTTTTAAAGTCTAAATGGTAGCTTTTATGAGCTGTATTAACATATTCCAATAAAATAAAATTAAAACTGTAATTTCAAATATGGCCAAAACAAGCTTAACTACTTAGAAATTAACAAATGCAATCCATGGGACAGAGTTCTGAGCGGGCAGTGGGAGTAGTAGGATAGTTTTTGATATCCTTGACTTCCAATATTAAAATATACAGCAGCTAAATTGAAAAGCCAAAAACAACAACAACAACAACAATTCTAACAAAAGTAAGTGGCAGATTATCCCCTTAAATGCCAAAACATAAACAGGTATGGGTAAATGACAAACCCGAGGTGTGTATGCTACCAGTGTCTATGAGGCAGGAAAAAGAGGGAATCAACAGGAAAACTCAAAAGTTTCAAAAAGGTATTAACTGGAACTAGGCCAGTCCAATTTGAATAAGGAAGTGAAAGCAGAAGTAGAACTGCTCAATACAAGAGTAGGTTAGTTCAAAGGGATCCTAAGGAAGTTCTAAAGAAGCCTGGAACAGTTGGAGTACATGAATTTTCAAAAGCAACCAGTCAAATCTCTATCCCAGGGCTGGTCTCATAATGAGGAGAAACTGCTAAAAGTGAAAACAAAAATTATGCAGAACAAAGTAAATATAGACAAAACAAAGAAGGTCCAACAAAAGTGGGGAAAGGAACTGAGATGGAAAATTTTCAAAGAGCAAGTGGCACATTTGCAGGGGAAAAAAGTATTGATTATCAACATATATAATATTCAAATATAGGTCTTCACTAATCCATTTGTGCAATCCCTATTTAACTCATTATTATCAATCCCAAATATCTGCCATTCTTTAACATATAAAAAGATTGGTCATTTCTTTAATTTAAACAATGAATAAGTAGTGGGAGTAACCAACAGAGTAACAATATACTTAAATTGGTGAAGCACACGATTCAGGCTGGAATGGCAGAATTTTATTATGGTTTACCTGCCATCTGTGGATCCATATAACTAAGTACCTTATAAGAAAGATCATAATTTCAGGCAAGTAAGCAAGACATAGACACACATGAAACATCTCAATCATCTCAATATTTTTTTTATATCTGTCCAAAGAATATTTGAATAAATAAAGTAGCCAGGGGAAAAATGACTACTTCTTCAAGTAAAAGTCATAAAGTAAAGAACCAAAACATTCTAAACCTTGAAATAATTATATTATCTATCTTTACCTATTAATAAATATAATAAAGACAAATGTAAGAAATATGAATGTTATTTTGATTCCAGCTTGTTTTCAGAGAATAAGCTGAAATACCACTTCTAGGGGGTGATGAGACACTTGGACCTTCCAAAATTAAAACTATTTTTTAAATTATCAAAAATAATAGCGCAGTTCAAATTAGGTTACACATGATACCTGAACATTAAGTACTGATTGAAGACCTCAACCAACTCCTGCTACAGATAATACTCTCCTACCTTTTACAATAAGGACTATTAATGGTGGGATGAAGTTTACGGGTAAAGTCTCTATAAGAAGTACCATCTGAAATAAGGAAATAAGGACTTTCTTAACAACTGATGCAAGGGACACTCAGAGTAACTAATCTGAGATAAAATAAATGGCACTGAAAAGTAAATGTAGACTCAGCACAAGCAGTTTTTATACTTGGAGTCCCATCTGGGGGCTACAGGCTAAGGCTGAATATATTCCATACTGGCTATTCAACAGAAGAGTCAGCACTACAATTTGTTGTACAAATATTTCAAAATGTTCCTCCACCCGAGACTTTCCATAGAAAATTCCACGGGAAATTGCCTATGGGAAATACTGTTGCAGTCCATTGTCAGGTACATACTTTAAAAATAAAATGTAATTGATTATGGAAATTGAAGGCAGCTCCAAGGATGATTTGGTAAAATTAGAAAGCAATGCCAAGCAGACACTAACTCAATCAGATTCTCTTTCAAGATTCCCTCTTATGGGGTATACATTTATGCATATATCAAATAAATCACTAAGTATCTATTATTTTCTGGGCATTGTACCAGGTGCTTGGATGTATCAGAAAAAAAAAAAAAAAAAGCTAGCAGTGAAAAAATTCTTACTGGGAGAGGAGATAATAAATGGTGATAATAATAAATTATATAATGTGTTGGAATTCAGTAAGTGCTATGAGAAAAAATAACATGAAAAATATCCTGTCTTCTTACTATTCACATGGGTGGGACAAGAAATCACTCTTTAACGTCTAAAAATATGCAGAAGTGCTGAGATCAAACAGAAAAATTTGATACAGAGAGCAGAAAGAAATGAAGCACAGCATTAGGTTCAAGTGTATCTGGCTATTCTCAGTTTTTCTCTGTCTATAATAGCATACAGCAATTCCAGTATCCTTCTAATAAAACTGGAGGGTGCAGGGGTGCCCAATCTTTTGGCTTCCCTGGGCCACACTAGAAGAAAAAGAATTGTCTTAGGCCACACATAAAACACAGTAACACTAATGATAGCTGATGAGCTAAAAACAAAAAGCAAATTGCAAAAAAATCTCATCGTGTTTTAAGAAAGTTTACAAGTTTGTGTTGCACTGCATTCAAAGCCGTCCTGTGCCGCATGTGGCCTGTGGGCTACAGGTTGGACAAGCCTGTTTTCCAGGAAAAAGAATAAGCACAGGCAAAGGAGAATCATTCTTAAGTGATGTTGGGCAACTGGTCTTCACGTGGCTTGCTCTGTATCATCTAGGTCTCAACATAAACATTATGCTTCTTAAAGACACTCATGTAAAGTAGTTTACTGCTCCCTTACTCTATAGTATTGTATAAAACTATGTTTTTCTTTTTTTTTTTTTTGAGACAGAGTCTCGCTCTGTCACCCAGACTGGAGTGCAGTGGCCGGATCTCAGCTCACTGCAAGCTCCGCCTCCCGGGTTTAAGCCATTCTCCTGTCTCAGCCTCCTGAGTAGCTGGGACTACAGGCGCCCGCCACCTCGCCCGGCTAGTTTTTTGTATTTTTTTTAGTAGAGACGGGGTTTCACCGTGTTAGCCAGGATGGTCTTGATCTCCTGACCTCATGATCCGCCCGTCTCGGCCTCCCAAAGTGCTGGGATTACAGGCTTGAGCCACCGCGCCCAGCCAAAACTATGTTTTTCAAACTACAATCTAAAATTATTTTTTAGATACTGGTTGATGATTAGTTAAAATGTCTTCTTCCCACTAAAATATAAGCTCCTCGAGAATAGTAGCCTTGTTCATACTGTTCACAGCACTCTTTCAATGACTAGAACAGTAGTTGGTAGACAGTATATAGAAAGCATTCAATAAAACTATTGAATAAATAATTATAAATAAATGAATATAATTTAGAAATACATAAATATAAATAAATAACTTCAAGAAATCTATGGAATTAAATAGATTCAATAGCAAGATTTAGCACAGGAGTATTCTTAGGACTTCATATATCCTTATTAAGAGCTATGAAAGGAAGAAGGTACAGATGTTATTGTGTCTCAATTAGGTGGCATTACATGAAATATTATTTCTTAATGTATTAAAAATGATACCATTTTAAAAGAATGTTTATTTAGCCAACTGCTTTTAAAAAACAGTGAGACAAATCAATAACGGCAACAATATTCTAAATATGTATTTTCTATGAAAGTATATCTTCTCAGGGTATGGGATATTTATTATTGTAAAATCTATTATGGTCTAATTAGGAAGATTCCTATTTGTTGATGCCATGGCTAGAACATGACTCTTGCAAATAACGTTTTCCATTTTAGTTCTGTGGTATTCCCATGAAAAATACATGTTTACACAAGTTACATTTAAAGTTAGTTTTAAAACTTAAGCCAGTATAACTGCATCTTTGTAATTCTGACTTCTGTAATAATTTCATTCATTATCCAGTGATTATTCAAAAAAATATAATCAAAATAAAAACTGATCAATGATACAATTTCATATTCTTATCTTCCCCATATGTTTAAAGAACCCCAAAATAATTGATAAGACAACATGCTAAAAATTAAGTTAGCTGAAACTACAGTAACCCTGATAATACATTTTGTCAATTCAAATGTAAATGTAAATTCATATTGAAAACATGTCCAGAATCTAAAACTTGAATTTAAGAATGCTATTTTTCATGAATTAATAATAATGATTAATATTTTAAATTTTATGATTTTATGAAAAAGTTACATTAAATGCATTTGGACAGAGAAGTAGATTAATAGCTCGATATTTACTACAAAATGTCAAAATTGGTGAGAGAAAATTTCTTATTTTATGAAACATAAATTGATGTTTTTGTGCAAAATGTCAGCTTGCCATACATAATAAACTCTGATATAATATTTAAGATAAACAAAAATGAAAATATAAAAGAATGTGCTAAAATTATCAAGTTCATCTAATAAATTGAAGGGAAAGAGAGGGTCTTGCAAATCACTGTTTGGATTAAAAAGCATAGTTACATAAAGGAAGCTAGTTAACTAGTCATATCTTAAAGACAATCGGACTGTTTCAGGCAAGTAACTTGAGATCTTACTAGGTTATATTCTTACTTATTCTTTTAAAAAATATAAATAAATTCAAATTGGAGATTAAATTAGCTGTTACTAAGGTCCACTATGATAATATATTCCATATAAAATTGCAACATATAAGTAACATAATGGTATAATAATATGTATAATTCAGACAAGGTAATATTTTTTAAAATATGGTTACACAAAAAATAGACAATTTCAAAAGACAAAATAAAACATATTTCTGGAATAAAACATAAGGAATAAATATACCAGACATTTATCCCTAAGTATCATAGCATATTATTCTGATGATAAATCCTTGGATATGGTTTATGAATATTAAATAGTTTAAGTTCTTTCTATAGCAAACACATGCCTAATTAATGAAGGCACTCATAACTTTCCTCATGGTTTAATACACAAACTTAACTGACAAAATGCTCTCTTTAATCCCAAAAGAGGTTTTTGTGATTATCCTTCAAATTTAATCCAAATCTTAATTCCCTTGCTGAAATTTCCTCAGTGTTTCTCCTTCACTTTTAGTTTGACGTCCAATCACATTAACATATCATATACCAATCTTAGAAACTTAGCCCTTGCTTCTTTGTCTGCTAATAGCATTAACACTGCAGTCAGATAACAGTACAGGCTTATGTTAGAGATGTTGCAAATTTAGTTCCAGACCACCACAATAAAGTTAATATCACAATAAAGTGGGTCCGAAATTTTTTTTTGGTTTCCCAGTGCATATAACAGTAATGTTTATACAATGCTGTAGCCTATTAAATGTGCAATAATATTATGTCTAAAAGAAAATGTACATAAAATACTTCATTGCTAAAAAATGCTAATGATCACCTGAGCCTTTAGCATGTTATCTTTTTGCTGGTGGAGGGTCTTGCTTCAATGTTGACGGCTGCTGCCTGATCAGGGCAGTGGTTGCTGAGGGTTGGAGTGACTGTGGCAATTTCTTAAAATAAGACAACAATGATATTTGCCACATGGACTGACTCCGCCTTTCAGGAAAGATTTCTCTGCAGCATGCAATGCTGTTTCATAAAAATTGACTAACAGAACTTCTTTTGCAATTGGATTGAATCCTCAAATCCAGTTGCTGCTTTATCAAGTTTATGTGATATTCCAACTCATTGTCATTTCAACAATGTTCACAGTATCTTCACCAAGACAAGTTTCCATCTCCAGAAACTACTTTCTTTACTCATCCATAAAAACGAACATCTCATGAATAAAGTTTTATCATTACATTGCAGCAATTCAGTACATCTTCAAACTCCACTTCTAATTCTATTAATATTACTCATACTATCTCTACCACAAGTGCAGTTACGTCTTCCACTAATACCTAGAACCCCTCAAAGTCATTCATGAGGGTGGGAATCAACTTCTTCCAAATTCCTGTTAATGTTGATATTTTGATCTACTCCCGTGAATCATGTATGTTATCAAAGGCAACTAGAATGATGAATTCTTTCCAGAGATTTTTCTTTGCCTAGATTCACCAGAGGAATCATTATCTATGTCAGCTATAGTCTTACAAAATGGATTTAAATAAAAACAGTACAAAAAATCAAAATCACTCCTTGATCCACAGGCTGCCAAATATTATTGTAATTAAACCATTCTTGCATTACTATAAAGAAATACCCAAGACCGGGTAATTTACAAAGAAAAGGGGCTTAATTGGCTCATAGATCCACAGGTTGTACAGGAAGCATCATGCTCGCATCTGCAAGGCTTCTGGGGAGGCCCCAGAATCATGGTGAAAGGTGAAGGCAGAGCAGGCACAGGAGCAGGAATGAGAGAGTGAAGGAGGAGGTGCTACACAATTTTAAACAACCAGATCTCTCAGGAACTCACTCACTATCAGCACCAAGAGAAGCACAAAGGGGATGGTGCTAAGCCATTCATGAAGGATCCATCCCCACGATCCAATCACCTCCCACTAGGCCCCCACCTCCAACATTGGGGATTACAATTGAACATGAGATTTTGGTGGGGATGCAGACCCAAACCCTATCAGTTATTGTGTCAGCAGGCAAGAAACAACATTAGTCTCCTTGTACATCACCATCAAAGTTCTAGAGTGACTAGGTACATTGTGAATGAGCTACAATATTTTGAAAGAAGTCTTTTTTCTCTAAGCAGTAGGCCTCAACAGTGGGCTTAAAATATTCAGTTAACCATGCTGTAAATAGATATGCTGTCATGCTGGCTTTATTGTTCCATTTACAGAGCAAAGGCAGAACATATTTAGCATAATTCTTAAGGGCTGTAGGATTTTCAGAAGGGTAAATGAGCACTGGCTCATTACCAAGGCTCATAATCACCAGATGCATTAGCTCCTAACAAGAAAGTCATCTTATCTTTTGAATTCTGATGTCAAGCATTTACATGTCTTCTTTGCTATAAAATTCCTAGGTGGTATCTTCTTTTAGAAAGCTGTTTCATATAAATTGAGAATCTGTTCTTTAGTGTAGCTACTGCATCAATTAAGTTAGACATGTATCTTCTATATAAGCACTTACAGCTTCACCTTGCACTTTTGTTATGGAGATGGTTTCCTTACTTAAACCTCATAAACCACCTTCTGTGGGCTTCCAAATTTTCTTCTGCATCTTCCTCAACTCTCTCAGACTTTGTAGAATTGAAGAAAGTTAGGCTCTACTCTAAATTAAGCTTAGGTTTACAGTAATGTTATATTGGTTTTGATTTTATATCCAGACACTCAAACTTTCTCCACATCATTAATAAAGCTATTTCATTTTCTAATGATTTGTGTGTTCACTAAAGTAGCATTCATTTCCTTCAAGAATTTTTCCTTTGCATTCACAGTTCAGCTAATTCTTCGGACAAGAGGCCCAGATTTTGGCTGTATTGGCATTCAACATGCCCTCCTCACTAAGCTTAATCACATGTAGCATTTGATTTAAAGTGACAAGACATGGAACAATTCTTTTCATTTGAACACTGGAAAGCAACTGTAACATTATTAAATGGCTTAATTTCAATATTGCTGTGTCTCAATGAAAAGGAGGCCTAAGGAGATGGAGACAAGAGAATGCCCAGTCAATGGAGCACTCAGAACAAATACCACATTAATTAAGCTGACTTGTCTTATATAGGTACAGTTTGTGGCACCCCAAAACAATTACAAATGTAGTATCAAAAAGCACTGATCACAAATTGCCATAATCTATAATAATTTTAAAAATATGTTTTTAAAATAAGTAAAATGTGGTACAGAGACACAAAGTGAGTACATGATGTTGGAAAAACTGTACAAACAGATTTGCTTAACCTACGGTTACCATAAAACTTCAATTAGCAAAAAAACTACTACATCTCTGAAGTGCAATACTGTGAAGTAAAATACAAGGTATGCCTATACTGGCAGTTTCAAAAACTTGACATACATTAGCAAACCTCTGTAACTCTGTTTGGCACAAACTTTTCCCTCATCCCCTTATCCCTTCCACCCATGGGTAACTCTTACTCTAGAATCATTGCCTACCAGTTCTGGATCTTGTCTAAATGGCAATCCTCATCTTACTCCTGATTTCTCTGCATATACTTCTACAACACTACTACTAAAAAGAGCTGATATTCATAAAGTGTTTACTATTTCCCAGGCACTGTGCTAAGTACTTTTTGTACATTAACTGACTTATTAATCTGAATTACCTCATCAATTAAGTAATGGCATTAATTTCATTTTATAGATGATTAATCAAGGCTTAGAAGATTACCCAGTCAATAAGCAGTGAAGCTGAAATGAAAATTTGTGCATTCTGACTCTAGCTCTTAAGTACTACACTTTCCTAACAACAATTACTCACAGTGTACTATCATTATTAGCTTATCTGTCCTTTTTCTTCACTTGACTTTATAATATTTGCAATCATGCATTCGATTATTATTACATTTCTAGTAACTAGCAAAAAATCCTAGCATTTTTACTTATTGAATTGCAATATCTACTAGAGATGTAACACTTGAGAAAGGAGAGTAAATCTGAGGGCCCCCAAATCACTAAGCTAAAGGGAAAAATCAAGTAAGGAACTGCTTAGGGCAAACCTGCCTCCCATTTCATTCAAAGTCACCCCTCTGCTCACTAAGATAAATGCATATCTGATTTCCTCCTTTGGAGAGGTTAATCAGAAACTCAAAGGAATGCAACTATTTGTCTCTTATCTACCTATAACCTGGAAGTCCTCTTCCTACTTCAAGTCTTTCTGCCTTTGCTTCAAGCTGTCCTGCCTTTCCAGACTGAACCAATGTTCATCTTACGTATGTTAATTAATGTATCATGTGTCCCTAATGTATAAATGTATAAATGTATAAAACTAAATGTTTTATACTGTATATGTATAATGTATAAAACTAAACTGTGTTCTAAGCACCTTGGGCACATGTCATCAAAAACCTCCTGAGGCTGTGTCACAGGCGCATATCCTCAACCTATGCAAATTTTCTAAATTAACTGAGACCTGCCTAAGATTTTGGGGGTTCATATTTTGGTAACCACAAAGGGATTCTGACTG
This sequence comes from Colobus angolensis palliatus, assembly GCF_000951035.1. Taxonomy (NCBI): domain Eukaryota; kingdom Metazoa; phylum Chordata; class Mammalia; order Primates; family Cercopithecidae; genus Colobus; species Colobus angolensis. The sequence continues at coordinate 3,655,955 of NW_012121265.1, forward strand.
GAGATGTCTCTGACCTTTCACAAATCTCCTACCGGTGCTTGGTATCAGCGTGAGTGAACATTATGGCTCAAACAAATAGGACAATTTGCTGAGGTCTGGGAGCATACTGTCCAGAGAATCCCTGATCTCCCAAACTTTGGTTGAGATCTAAAGTTTATTTTGCTGCACAACTTCCCTTTTTTGGAGTTTTACTTGCTTCCAATAAGGAAGAAAAGATTTTCTGTTTCCATGATGATGAAAGGCAGATAACTCCTTTACGGAGTTTGAGCTCAGTTGCAGCAGGGAAGATGAATTCAGGTTTTTGTGTTTTAGTTGTTTTTTTCCCCAGCTTCTAGGACAGTAGAGTACAGTCTTCAGCCTGAGACCCATCCCTAGGTAAGTAGCTAAATTGGGGTTTTGTCTTGGCTAAGCTTAACAACCAGCTGGTCTTAATTTTTCTCCTTACCATTACAATATTCAGTAATCACATAACTTGTTTGTTTGCTGTCATTTGTTTGTTTAACTGCTTTTTTGTTGTTGTATGTTTGTTCCTGTTTTTGTTCTTCCTTCGGTCTTTTTCCCATTGGTTTTAACCAACTCTATCGGACTTGATAAAATTTGAAGGAAAATTCCAAATTATGGGGAACAAGGCCTCTGAAGCGGCTAAATTCCCCACCACCACCCTGATACCCTCCCCTCCCTGCACACACACACAAAGGTGGAGTGGTGGGGGAGAAAATGGACAGCAAAAGAAAAAAAAAGGAATTTTTTTTTTAAATTTTAACTACTAAAGGGGTTTTATTTACATAACAAGGCCACCTTTTTGCTAGCCAGGTCAAACTGAAAAGAATAAGGTTCTGCCTTCTTTTTTTATTTTCCACCATGACATGCTGGATTTGGTTCCTGAATCCAACCCTTTATGGTTTGATACTTGGTACTTCTGAAATAGCAGCAATTTGTCCTAGCTGAAATATGACAATAAGATTTTAAATTTTTTTTAAAGGAGCTCAATGGTTAAGCTTAATTAAAAGTTAACATCCAAGATGTGTGTATGTGTGTGCCTGTTTGTATTTAAAAGGCATTCATGTTTTTTTCTCTCCTAGAACCTTGCCTTTTTTTGAGCAAAAGATTTTTTCTTCTCAGTTAACTGAATTCTGTTTTCTTCATTTACTTCTGCTCCCTCTCCTTTCTCTTGCACCATCTACTGCTTGAGGGACCTAAAATAGTTTAAAATAGCTTGGGGGGTTCTTAAAGAAATCAAAGAAGGTACCAGGTTCCCTTTTGGGAAGAAACTTCTCTTTTTGTTTGTTTTATGGAATACCAAGAGAATAAACAGACAAGTTTGTCTTGGCTCTTAAACTGCTGGCTTTTGTATTTTGTAACCTGATTTTTTAAATTAAAATATCTATTACAACAGAGGCTACTTTGGGGTTTTAAGGAAGCATGCAGTTCAGACACTTAGAAATGTCTTTGTTTAAAAAAATTATTTTAAGAGCACTGTAAAAGCATCACATAGTCTAAGATCATAATTATTCTCCTTTTTTGGAGACCCAGGATTCAGTGTGGGCTCTGCCCAGAGCTCAAAGATCCAGTTTAAATATAGGTAGTCTCTATCTAAATAAAATTGGTCTCCGTATACAATTCTGTGATAGATTTCTATAATTTTATATGCAATTTGGCATCCATCTTTAATCTTCCGCTAGCATCACCAGACTTTTTGTTTCAGTACCTTATTATGTAAATTTTGCTATTTGATTTTCACCTGAGTTGTTTCCTTTAATATGCAAATTTAAGGCTATTTAGTTGAAAACTCCTCTGGGTTATAAAACAGGTTATCAAGAATCTAAAAGTCCAAGATAGAAAAAAAGTCTTTATAAACCTATAAATCTAAAGATGTACTTGTATTGGCATGCCCAATACATCTATGTATGTTTGTGTTGTGTATACAATGTTTCACTACTTAAAATATATAAAAGATTTCTAATTGGCTTAGGAAAATAAAAGTGCTGAAATCAAATACTTTATCATGAAAAAAGAAAAGGCTAGTCAAATACTTTTTCAAGTTTATTTAACTTAAGTAGAATCTTTAATAAATAAGCCAGTTTTAAAATTATTGGTAAAGTAATATTTAAAATGTCTTAAGAGTTGCCAGCATACATTTTTCTTTGCATTTATTAATCAAGCAATTTCATACTTATTCCTAACAAATACTATACAGTGTCAAAATTTGGCATAGGGTTTACAAAACTATAAGCCCAGCCCAAGACAAAATAATCTTTGCTTCTGTAATCTTTGGTAAATAAGACATTAATATGGATTTAATAAAAATAGATATATCTCAAATTTAGTAAGATTACCAAAACTTCTAATTCTGTGGCTTTAGGTGGACTAGTCCACAGGCAATATGGTTTGTTTCGGGAAGGCACTGTTATCTTCGTCTTTGATTCAAAGCTAAACTATAAACTAAATTCCTCCTAACGTTTGTTCAGCCAACATCTAGGAATAAACAAGAATCAAGATGAAGTCAGTTAGGTCAAATGTTTTCTCTGTCTCAGGTATAATTTTGCAATGGCATTTCAATAACTTTAAATAATGACTATTGTAGTTTTCAAAAACAATCTAGGTAAATGATAAAAAGAAAATAATTAGGTAAATGTAATGAGATAAATACTTGTAAACAAAAGTGTCATAATTTAAAATCTAAAGTTATATTAAATTAAATAATAGACATTTCATTATTTGGGCATTTTCCAATAACATATTTGTATGAAAACATTCTTTCTAAAAAAAAATTGTGTCCTTTTTGAAAAGGTGAACAAATTTTGTCTAATTTAAAGGTTGTATTATAAGAAGGTACAAGGAACCAGGAAATAAGAAAGATGTAAAGGAAGTTGTAAAAATAAAAAGGGTTCTTTTGGTTAAAAAAAAAAAAAGCTTAAAGAAAAATAATTTAATATGAAAAAAAATCTTGTAGGGTAGATTTAGTTCTATAATAAAATAACTGGTTGTTTAAGAAAAAGGGATGATCGGGACAAACCAGAAAGTCCAAGTATGTCAGCAACAGTCTGTGTGAGTCACAAGAAGAGAATTTGTTTAAAAAAATAAAAACTTTTATATAATAAAGTTGTCTATAATTAAAGGGAAATTGTAATGGTCTTTCTAAAGACTGGGCTTGATATATACAAAAACATTCATACACTACATAATTGGTTAAAACAGTGAAATTTTCTTAAGGGATTGATTTACTCAGTAAATTATATGAGATTGGAACTTGTTTTTAACACAATGTTTAACTTTTATTGCATCTCACCTTTTTAGGTTTTGTCTCCCCTTTTAAGGGTGTAAAATAGCAAAAATTCTCCTTCAACACATTTTCAGCTCATATAAGTTTTTTTACTCACGTTCTGTTTGTTATTGCCTAAGGCTAACAATGTTTTAAAGACAATGTTTTCTTCCAACATAATGTTGTATGCAGTGCAAAAGGCCTTTTCTTTTCCCTTTGGTAACTGGCCTAAAAGATTTTACAGTTTATTGAAATGATTCTGATGCCATTATTATTAAGTTTTGGTTTGCTTAGGAAAATAACTAAAATTAATTTTTAAATTGTTTATTACATATGCATATCCTTCTTTATGTGCTTTTAAAGTCCTTGTAATATTAAGTTACATGGTTTTAACTCCTGAGTCTAAAAAGGACACCACATCCTGCTAAAGCATAAACACTAAAAACAGTTAAAGCCTCATCTTCAGGCCCAGTAAAAGATGCCAGTCAAAATAAACTGCATTCCTGAGACACAGGGCCAGAAATTACAGCTATTCAACTCCTTAAGGCCCAAGAACTATCGCAGAGGAGGTGGGGATGTGAGACTGTTAGGGCTTTTTTTTAAAATTATACTTTAGGCCGGGCGCGGTGGCTCAAGTCTGTAATCCCAGTACTTTGGAAGGCCGAGACGGGCAGATCACGAGGTCAGGAGATCGAGACCATCCTGGCTAACATGGTGAAACCCCGTCTCTACCAAAAAATACAAAAATCTAGCCGGGCGAGGTGGCAGGCGCCTGTAGTCCCAGCTACTCTGGAGGCTGAGGCAGGAGAATGGTGGGAACCCGGGAGGCGGAGCTTGCAGTGAGCTGAGATCCGGCCACTGCACTCCAGCCCAGGCAGCAGAGCGAGACTCCGTCTCAAAAAAAAAAAAAAAAAAATTATACTTTAACTTCTGGGGAACATGTGCAGAACGTGCAGTTTTGTTACATAGGTATACACGTGCCATGATGGTTTGCTGCACTCATCAACCCATCATCTACATTTGGTATTTCTCCTAATGCTATAGAGCCATTTTTAAAAGATAAAGTAAGTTCAGGTTCTCTATAAATCAATCATTAATTTCAAAGGCACACAAAGGCAATACCACCACATGTGCAGCTGTGTCAGATTAACAAGGTTTTCTTAAAGCATTAACTGACTCCTTAATAAAGGTTATAAAAGGATCATGGAAGTTATATCCTATGGTCAAGATTAAAATTTTATAAATTGTTTATAAAATTTTAAAGAATAAATTTAATTGGCTTCATGCTATTTTTATTAGGGCTTCTTGTCTGGAAAATTAAGTCTCCTCTCTCAAAGAATAAGGGTTTTTGCCTCTTATTAAAAATCCTTGAGTTATCACTTTGGTTGAAAGTATTATCTCAAAAAAAAAAATGTCTTACCTGAAATTCCTTCTATGAAACCAAGTTCCATCAAATCCAATTTAAAAGCCTATGTAAAAATATTATTATTTGGGTCAGGCATGGTGGTTCATGCCTGTAATCCCAGCACTCTGGGAGGCTGCGGCAGGCAGATCACCTGATGTCGGGAATTCAAGACCAGCCTAATCAACATGGAGAAACCCCGTCTCCACTAAAAATACAAAATTAGCCAGGCGTGGTGGCACATGCCCGTAATCCCAGCTATTCAGGAGGCTGGGGCTGGGAACTGCTTCAACCTGGGAGGCAGAGGTTGCAGTGAGCCGAAATCATACCATTGCACTCCAGCCTGGGCAGCAAGAGCGAAACTCCATCTCAAAAAAAAACAAAAAAGCTTATTCTTGCTGCACTTTATACAAATAATCAGGCCAAGTATAATAAAGCAAATCAGTCCTACCATGATTTGTCTTTAATAAAAATGGGAAATTGGAGAAAAAAATATATTTCAAAAACTATAAGACACCTGATGTTAGATTCTAGTCTTGCCTAATGTTTTTTAAATTTTTATTATTTTCTAAGATTTGGACCAAATTCTAATTTTTTTTTTTTTTTTTGAGACGGAGTCTCACTCTGTCGCCCGGGCTGGAGTGCAGTGGCCGGATCTCAGCTCACTGCAAGCTCCGCCTCCCGGGTTCACGCCATTCTCCTGCCTCAGCCTCCCGAGTAGCTGGGACTACAGGCGCCCACCACCTCGCCCGGCTAGTTTTTTGTATTTTTTAGTAGAGACGGGGTTTCACCGTGTTAGCCAGGATGGTCTCGATCTCCTGACCTCGTGATCCGCCCGTCTCGGCCTCCCAAAGTGCTGGGATTACAGGCTTGAGCCACCGCGCCTGGCCCAAATTCTAATTTTTATTGACTACAAATCTGCAAACTAAAGTTTTCAATTTGTTTTCCTTATTTTTTCCCCATTTTTCCTAATTTGTAGTCACCAAAAACCAAGCTGTGCTTTTGTGAAGCCCTGCAAACTAAAGCTGAACAACTTCAGAAAAAAGTAACAGCAATCTATTTACATACACAAGCCACATTCATGCCTGCCTACTGATATATGGACTTCAAAGTACTGTGGCCTATGTCAGTTATCCAGGATTGTTCCTTTGTTTGTTGTAGTTTTTCGCCCTTCCTCCCCCTATTCTCTCTTCATAAACGTAAGTCTTCAAAACCTGCCAAAAATAAGCTTCCCTAATAATTTGGAACCTACCTATCTAGGAATAAACCATCCAAGCCATAAGAGATCAGACAAAACCTCAGACCAGAAACTTATTTTCTTCTGAAATGCTTTCTCCAAAAGATTATTTAAAGGAAAAGAGAGCAAATGTGAAAGGAAAATAAACCTTGGTGCCTCCAAATCACTAAGCTAAAGGGAAAAATCAAGCTGGGAACTGCTGAGGGCCAACCAGCCTCCCATTTCATTCAACGTCGTCCCTCGGCTCACTAAGATAAATGCATATCTGATTGCCTCCTTTGGAGAGGTTAATCAGAAACTCAAATGAATGCAACCATTTGTCTCTTATCTACCTAGAACCTAGAAGCCCTCTCCCTCCTTCAAGTCTTCCCGCCTTTACTTCCAGCTGTCCTGCCTTTCCAGACTGAATCAATGTTCATCTTACGTATGTTAACGTCTCATGTCTCCCTAAAATGTATAAAACCAAACTGTGCTCTAACCACCTTAGGCGCGTGTCATCAAAACCGCCTGAGGCTGTGTCACAGGTGCACGTCCTCAACCTTGGCAAACAAGCTTTCTAAATTATCTGACACCTGTCTCATCTTTTCGGTGTTCACACACTCAATGTTCAAAGTAAAAACTCTTAAAATGGTTTCATTTTAGCTAAAGGTCAAGCTGTACTAGAAAACAAGCACTACTTTTTCACAAAGATTATATCAGTTAAAATATGTAGAATTTTATATCTACATTAAAATTATGCCCAATCTCTTGAGTTAGTTTCTTGAAGAGTATAATTTCTTGAAGATAAATGTTACTTTTGTCAAAAACAATATTGTTATAAATGTTAAAAAATAAAACAGAACCTTTAAAATGACAAGATAAAAATTAGTAATTATAATACTACCTGTATTTAATTATAGTATTTACATATTTATGAGATTTCTTGAAGATTCTCAGATTTCAATTCACAAATCACAGATTCATAATAGCAATTCATACTTTTAACACCATTTTATAGAAATTATAATTTTTCCATAACCTATCTTTTCCTGCATACTGTGTTAAGTAGCCGAAGGTACTTATTTTGTAAAGGAAATGCACTAAATCGACTTTATCATTCAGTCCTGTCTCTAAAACTTTAGAAATCTGGGTTATGTCTAAAAGCTGAAAGTAGCAAGTATATCCAACAGTCTAAGAGTAAAGCATGTTCTACTAACCAAAACATCAACTTTTTAATGAATATGTATTCCTATTAAATGAGTAATAAAACATTTGTATTACAAAAATACATTAATAGTTGTTAAGGAAACAAAACTATTAAATTTTAAAATATTGATATCCATATTTATATTTTGTATATTAAAGTATATACTTATATATAGAAAGTATCTAATTTTTAAGAGATAGTTGCTATTCTGTTGTAACTGTTAGACTAATGAAACAGAATGTAGTAAAAGTGAGGTGCTTTCCAGAAGAATCATCTTACAGAGATGATTTATTAGGTACCCACAACTGCTGATATTTTTCCCTGAGGCATAGGTTTCCATTAATAAACTACATCAAAAACAATGGCATCATAGAGCTTAAGACTCATTATAATCAAAACATGATAAATTTTTAAAACCCACATTGAAAGATCATGGCTTTTTGATTTTTTATAAAATGAAAGCTTATGATTATCCAATATAGCTAAAAACAAAGTTGAAAGTCATGTAATGCCATATATAGTTCACAGTAATTTATTTGTAACTTTAAAAAAATCTTTTCTATCCTGTGGTATTTGGAATGCCTTTTATACTGGAGTATATAAGGCAAAATAATAAGAGGCAAAGAAAATAAGTATCAGACATATATTTAATATGGTATTTAAAATATTATTTTCTTAAGTCATGGGTAATTATTATATTTAAGTTAAATATAATGTTGGAAATAAGATGTTGCTGAGGACTAGTGAAATTCAGATTTGGTATCAATTTAATGGCATAAAGTAATTTATTCTTTGAGAAGATTCTTTCTAATGATTTTTCATTCACTCATAGATAATTTCATGCTTTGCTGATTTTTCAAAAGTAAACTAGGCCAGGCGCGATGTCTCACGCCTATAATCTCAGCACTTTGGGAGGCCAACGTGGGTGGATCACGAGGTCAGGACAACATGGCAAAACCCCGCCTCTACTAAAAATATAAACATTAGCTGGACATGGTGGCACACGCCTGTAATCCCAGCTACTCAGGAGGCTGAAGCAGGAGAATTGCTTGAACCAGGGAGTCGGAGGTTGTGGTGAGCCGAGATTACACCACTGTACTCCAGCCTGGCAACACAGCGAGACTCCGTCTCAAATAAAAAGAAAAAAAAAAGTAAACTTAACTTACACCGAGACTTTACAAGATAGCTAATTAGAACCAATTAGTGTGTACCACTTTCATGGAGAGAAGAGAGTGATAAGCAACACTAGCCCTTCAAATAGAACATCTAGGTGGACACATTGGGATTCATCAGGGAAAACATGTGACCATGGAGAACAGAAAAGAGTGACACAGAACAACTGCCCACCCAAAAGTGACATTGATCCAAGGGATGTCCTCCACTATGGGGAAATGATAAGTGAGTGATAGTCCCCATGGACTCACACATGTGCCACAGCCTTTTGCACCCTGCACTTACAAAAGAATATATTCTTCTCATCTGCAAATAGCACATACTCTGATATTGATCACACAATTGGCCATAAAACAATTCTCAGCAAATTAAAAAAAAAAAAACTGAAATCATGCCAACCACATTCTCAGACAGTAGTGCAATAAAAATAAAAATCAATACAAGATACAATTACTCAAAATTATAAAATCACATGGAAATTAAACAACCTACTCCTGGGGTAATCAATGAAATTAAGGCAGAAATCAGATAATTCTTTGAAACCAATGAGAACAAAGATGCAAAACACCAGAATCTCTGGAGCACAGCTAAAGAAGTGTTAAGAGGAAAGTTTATAGTGCTAAACATTCACATCAGAAAGTTAGAATGATCTCAAATTAACAACCTAACATCACACCTAGAGGAACTAGGTATACAAGGGCATACAAAACCCAAAGCTAGCAGAAGACAAGAAGTAACCAAAATCAGAACTCAACTGAAGGATATTGAGATACAAAATCATACAAAAAATTAACAAATCCAGGAGTTCATTCTTTGAAATATAAATAAGGTTGATAGACCACTAGCTATACTACTAAAGAAGAAAAGGGAGAAGATCCAAATGAATACAATCATAAATGACAAACATAACATTACAACCATTCCCACAGAAATACAAAACACCCATAGAGACTACTATGAACACCTCTATATACACAAACTAGAAAACCTAGAATAAACTCCTTGAAACACACAACGTCCCAAGATTGAATGAGGAAGAAACTGACTGCTAAACAGACAAATAATGAGTTCCAAAATGGAATCTGAAATAAAAAGTCTACCAACCAGAAAAAACCCAAGACCAGACAGATTCACAAACAAAATATATCACTTGTATAAAGAGCGGGCACCATTCCTACTGAAACCGTTCCAAAATTTTTGAAGGAGGGACTCCTCCCTAACTCATTCTACAAGGTCAGTGTCACTCTGAAACCAAAACCTGGCAAAGACACAATGAAAAAAGGAAACTTCAGGCTAATATCCTTAATCAACATTGATACAAGAATTCTCAAAAAAAATACTAGCACAGTGAATCCAGCAGCATATCAAAAATCCAATCCACCACAATTAAGTAGGCTTTATCTTTGGGATGCAAGGTTCGTTCAACACACCTAGATCAATAAATGTGATTTATCACATAAACAGAGCTAAAAACAAAAACCACATAAGCATCTGAATATATGGAGAAAAAGCTTTCAATTAAACCAAACATTCCTTCACGTTAAAACCTTCAACAAACTAGGCATTGAAGGAACATACCTTGAAATAATAAGAGCCATCTAGGACAAACCCACAGCCAACATCATACTAAATGGGCAAAAGCTATTAATAGCAGCATTCCACTGGAGAACTTGGACAAAACAAGGATGCCTACTCTCACCACTCCTGTTCGACATAGTACTGGAAGTCCTGGCCACAGCAATCAGGCAAGAGAAAGGAAGCCCCGGAGGAACAATGCACTCCAGGCCAGATACTGCGCGTTTCCCTCCGTCTGCGCAACCAGCAGACCAGGAGATTCCCCCATCGTGTCTATGCCACTAGAGCCCTGGGTTTCAAGCAAAAAACTGGGCAGCCATTTGGGCAGACACCAAGCTAGGTGCGGGAGTTCTTTTTCATATCCCAGCGGCACCTGGAATGCCAGCCAGGAAGAACCGTTCACTCCCTGAAGCCAGGGAGTGGTCTGGCTCAGCTGGTCCTACCCCGACAGAGCCCAACAAGCTAACATCCACTGGCTTGAAATTCTCACTGCCAGCACAGCAGTCTGAGGTCGAATTGGGATGCTCCAGTTTGGTGGGGGAGTGGCATCCACCATTGCTGAGGCTTGAGTAGGTGATTTTGCCCTCAGAGTGTTAACAAACAAAGCCACGGGGAAGTTCAAACTGAGCTGAGCCCAATGCAGCTCAGCAAGGCCACTGAGACCAGACTGCCTCTCTAGATTCCTCCTCTCTGTGCAGGGTATCTCTGAAAAAAAGGCAGCAGCCCCAGTCAGGGACTTAAAGATAAAACCCCCATCTCCCTGGGACAGAGCACCTGCAGGAAGGGGTGGCTGTGGGTGCAGCTTCAGCAGACACAAACATCCCTGCCTGACAGCTCTGAAGAGAGTAGCAGATCTCCCAGCACAGCGTTCAAGCTCTGATAAGGAACAGACAGACTCAAGTGGGTCCCTGACCGCCGGTGTATCCTAACTGGGAGACACCTTGCAGTAGGGGCCGACAGACCCCTCATACAGGAGAGCTCTGGCTGGCATCTGGCAGGTGCCCCTCTGGAACGAAGCCTACTGAGAAAGGAACAGGCAGCAATCTTTCCTGTTTTGCCGGCTCTGCTGGTGATACCTAGGCAAAAAAAGTCTGGAGTGGACCTCCAGCAAACTCCAGGAGACCTGCAGCAGAGGGGCCTGACTGTTAGAAGGAAAACTAACAAACAAAAAGGAATAGCAGCAACATCAACAAAAAGGACATCCACTCAGAGACCCCATCTGAAGGTCACCAATGTCAAAGACCAAAGGTAGATAAATCCACGAAGATGGGGAGAAACCAGTGCAAAAAGGCTGAAACTTCCAAAAACCAGAACACCTCCTCTCCTCCAAAAGATTACAACTCCTTACCAGCAAGGGAACAAAACTGGATGGAGAATGAGTTTGACAAATTGACAGAAGTAGGCTTCAGAAGGTGGGTAATAACTAATTCCTTCAAGCTAAAGGAGCATATTCTAACCCAATGCAAGGAAGATAAGAACCTTAAAAGAAGGTTAGAGGAATTGCTAACTAGAATAACCAATTAAGAGAAAAACATAAATGACCTGATGGAGCTAAAAAAACACAGCACGAGAACTTCATGAAGCATACACAACTATCAATAGCTGAATCGATCAAGGGGCAGAAAGGATATAAGAGATTGAAGATCAGTTCAAAGAAATAAAGCGAGAAGACAAGATTAGAGAAAAAAGAGTGAAAAGAAACAAACAAAGTCTCCAAGAAATAAGGGATTATGTGAAAAAACAAAATCGACATTTGATTGGTATAGCAGAAAGTGACAAGGAGAATGGAACCAAGCTGGGAAACTCCCATTCACAATCGCTACAAAGAGAATAAAATACCTAGGAATACAACTTACAAGGGATGTGAAGGACCTCCTCAAGGAGATCTACAAACCACTGCTCAAGGAAATAAGACAGGACACAAACAAATGGAAAAACATTCCATGGTCATGGATAGGAAGAATCAGTCTTGTGAAAATGGACATAGTGCTCTGCTCAAAGTAATTTATAGAGTCAATGCTATCCCCATCAACCTGCCATTGACTTTCTTCACAGAATTGTAAAGAAACTACTTTAAATTTCATATGGGACCAAAAAAGAGCCTGCATATCCCAGACAGTCCAAAGTGAAAAGAACAGAGCTGGAGGCATCATGCTACCTGACTTCAAACTATACTACAAGGCTACAGTAACCCAAACAGCATGGCACTGGTACCAAAGCAGATACATAGACCAATGGAACAAAACAGAAGCCTCAGAAATAATAGCACACATCTACAACCACCTGATCTTTGACAAACCTGACAAAAACAAGAAATGGGGAAAGGATTCCTTATTTAATAAATGTTGGGAAAACTGGCTAGCCATATGCAGAAAGCTGAAACTGGACCCCTTCCTTACACCTTATACAAAAATTAACTCAAGGTAGATTAAAGACTTAAATGTAAGACCTAAAACCATACAAACCCTAGAAGAAAACCTGGGCAATACCATTCAGGACATAAGCATGGGCAAAGACTCATGACTAAAACACCAAAAGCAATTGCAACAAAAGCCAAAACTGACAAATGGGAATCTAACTAAACTAAAGAGCTTCTGCACAGCAAAACAAACTACCATCAGAGTGAACAGGCAACCTACAGAATGGGAGAAAATTTTTGCAATCTACCCATCTAACAAAGGGCTAATCTCCAGACTACAAGGAATTTAAATAAATTTACAAGAAAAAAAAAAAAAACCCCATCAAAAAGTGGGCAAAGGCTATGAAGAGACAATTCTCAAAAGAAGACATTTCTGTGGCCAACAAAAATAAGAAAAAAAGCTCATCATCACTGGTCATTAGAGAAATGCAAATCAAAACCACAATGAGATACCATCTGACACCAGTTAGAATGGCGATCATTAAAAAGTCAGGAAACAACAGATGCTGGAGAGGATGTGCAGAAATAGGAACATTTTTACACCGTTGGTGGGAGTGTAAATTAGTTCAACCATTGTGGAAGACAGTGTGGCGATTCCTCAAGGATCTAGAACTAGAAATAAAATTTGACCCAGTAATCCCGTTACTGAGTATATACCCAAAGGATTATAAATCATTCTATTACAAAGACACATGAACACATATGTTTATCACGGCACTGTTCACAATAGCAAAGACTTGGAACCAACCCAAATGCTCATCAATGATAGACTGGATAAAGAAAGTGTGGCACATATACATCATGGAATACTACACAGCCATAAAAAAAGGATGAGTTTGTGTCCTTTGAGGGGACATGGATGAAGCTGGAAACCATCATTCTCAATTCTCAGCAAAGTAACACAAGAACAGAAAAGCAAACACTGCATGTTCTCACTCATAATTGGGAGTCGAACAATGAGAACACATGGACACGGGTGGGGGCAGGGATCACAGCCTAGGGACTATTGGGGGTGGGGGGCTGCAGTAGGGATAGCATTATGACAAATACCTAATGTAGATAACAGGTTGATGGGTGCAGCAAACCACCATGGCACGTGTATACCTATGTAACAAATCTGCACATTCTGCACATGTATCCCAGAGATTAAAGTATAATAAAAAAAGAGAGATCTTCATTTCTAATGTGTAACACTAGAAGATTCAAATAATTGTAGCAATGCTTACAATAAAATAATTTATAAACTAAGCCTTTAAAAAAATAGAGCGGTTGAATGATTGAGAAGGGGGTTTGGAAGGACATTGGTTAAAGGATACAAAATTAAAGTTACATAGGAAGAATAAATTTAACAGATTTATTGTATAGAATGGTGACTAAAGTCAATGATAATATGCTGTATTCTCAAAAAATGTTGAGAGTGGATGTTAAACATTTGCACCACAAAAATGACAACTATGTGAGGTAATGCATATTTTAATTAGCTAGATTTAACCATTCCAAAATGTATATATACGTCAAAACATCATGTTTACATGATAAATACAATTTTATCTGTCAATTAGTAATAAATAAATTTAGAAAACAATAGCTTAAATGGAAAAGATTCCATAGACAAAATAGAGGAAGTTATAAATAAATTACTCTACAAAGAATACCAGTACCAGAGGTTTCATAGGGAAATTCTAGTACGGTTTCAAAGACCAGGTAGTTTAAATGTTCTACATATTTTTATAAAACATAAAAATGAAGGAACACTTTTTAATTCTTTCTATAAAGAAATTATAACACAGATGCCACATCTGACATAGACAGTACAGGAAAAAAAAGTTACCAATATCACTAAATGCACACCTACTAAATATTAGCAACACCACACAAAAAACAGACCATGATCAAGTGATGGCTCATTAATAGCTTACACTCATTTTTGCTCACATAGTGATTCTTGCCAACTCCTTCTCTCAATTTCATGATTAATACTCTCCCTATTGCATGCTCCTGATTTCTACTTAATTTAAATTATTTAGGTCAATAAATATCTTATATTTCTTCTTAGTCTCCCCCACATAATTAGCACAGATAGAGCAAATGTAAAGCACTAAAACAAACATATTATTTGAACAGTCTAAAAACTGAAAGATTTTTGAACTATAAAATATGGTTAACACTGAGAGAAATTTGTAGTCTTCCTCAGCAGACAACTACAGGCAATTCATGTATTGTATATTCAAATATTAAACATAGAGTTTATGTTCAAATACTATAAAAATAAATATAAGCTAAGATGCCAAGGGAATTCAAAGAAGGCAAATATCAATGAAAGTGGTGTTAAAGAAGCACTCATTGGGAAAATAAGATGACCCTTAAAAATTGTATGACTTATTTAAATACATCCTAAAAAGTATACTGTATATAATAAAAGTATGAAGACTATAACTTGATACCTTATCCTATTAAGATAAATTAAATATTCTGCCACTGCATTTTATATATATGAATACACTGATTCTTGGTTTTTTTACATTGTGAAAGAGTGAACACAAACAAGACCTGAGATAAAATCTCAAGATTAAAATATAAAATAGCATAATCTGTAAGTAGAGAGTGAATTGGAAGATTGGATTATTCAAAGTACGATAAAACAAAATGAAAAAAACATATTTAGGAACACCATTCAGTAATTTGCAGAATACTTCATAACCTAAAATCAAGGAGATATAGTTTTAGAATTTTAAAAGATATCAAAAAGATCTAAGATTTGACATTTAGTGGAAAAAAAAAAAAGATAATCAGAAACAGAGTCTCTTCAATTGCAGTTCAAAATTATTACCATTATCCCAAGAAAGGGAGTATAAGGCACTCTGCTTTTGAGAGACCTAGTGTAGGATTATTCGACTGTATTCTTACAAACTCTTACAAATGCTACCTGAATATTTCACTTGAGTGGTGGCCCTCTCTCTCCTTCTTTACAGTCTCACAAACAATTAGCCTAAAAGCATGTCAAACTCTAAAAACATGGGCAAATATGAGAATGATTCCTTCTTAGAGTGTGCCAAAAATAATGAATATTTCAATACGTTTATTTCATCTGGACTCTATCAAAAACATTGACCTAGCATACAAAATGTTTTAAAAATCATAAGCAAAACAGAATCATAACACTTACATTTAGTTAATCATATTTGTATTAAATTTTAAAGTACAATGTGTAAATAATTAAAACAACATACACATATAATAGTTTACACAATTTCTTCTACCATCTAGATTTTGTGAAAATTAAGTATGATAAAATTGATAAATCTAAAGAAATAACTGAGTTACAATTTATAAATTAGGTCTGTACATATATTCAGGTGGTATATGTCTTCATTTCTATATTTTTTGTTACATCAAATTATATTAAATATATTTGGCAATAAGCCAAAACTGTATACGCACAAATGACCCACAAAATGTATGCTGAAAGTCGAAGGAATGAAAGAATTAAATAAAATAAGCAATGAAAATCTGTATTTGTTATATCTCTAGTGATTATGAAACAATATCATTATAATTTACTAAATTTGCTTAAAACTTCAATCAAGATGCCCTCTCTTTCTAAACAATTTTTTTCCAGCATGAACATTAGAGAACAGTTCTTTATGTAATACAAGTTTCTGGTGACTTCTTTCACTATCTAAAAAACTATTGTTGATTTATGAAGGCATATGAAATATATGATGGAACTAATTTCAGATCTGACTTGTAAGATTCAGATGTCTTTTTATAGGAGATCAACATGCAATGAGTTTCTTTTTCCATTAGCACTGGGGTTAGTAAATTAATAATTATAAATAACAATTTTCATTTATAATTTGATAGGACCGAAATATTTTAGGAAAAGCAAAAGCTGTCCAGAAATGTTAAAATATACCATTGTATTTACTTAACTAATAAAATATATGCTCTTTTATTAGCAAACAGATTATCCCTTACTCTTTCTTACCTTATAGTTAGTATAGAACTGGGAACCTAAGAATACGTAAACAAATTACTCAACATCTGGGTATATGCTAAAACAAAGAACATCTAAGACCTTCACTACTAACTTCTTCTATGCCTACATTTTAGTTACTAACAATATTCAGTACTGAATAAAGTCTGCTTTTGTAAACATTCTGGATTCTACTTTACACTTCTCTGAGCTTCCTATATGAGGCAACAAAGTATGATTCTTAAATAAAGCTCTAATTCTTGGGACAGATTCAAACTTTATTAATTCTATTTTTATATGTGTTTTTACTATAATTTATTAGACTACGCAAAGTGAATAACTCAATAAATGCTTATTAATGAAGAAATTCATTACTACATAATTAATTAAAATTATTATATTTGTTTATCCAATCATCAATGTACAAATAAGGAGAAATATATGATTCAGTATTACAAATCTATTAATAAAAGAAACATTTTTATCAAATTACATAAAAGTTAAGAGAACATGGAAATTTCAAAACTACTACAATTTACATTATCTTATATAATCATTTACTTTGCCATTTGAATGAGCAACCCTTGTAGAGCAATTACAAAAATAAAGACATTAGTAAAAATTCTAAATTTCAACCTACATCTTTCTACATAGAACCCACTGTGTGCTGAATATTCATTTGTAAGACAATATTTAAAGAATTGCTGTAATCCTCTATTCTGTATTAATTCAATATTTACTTAGGGATTCTGGTAACATTACATAACAATATGAAACTAGAGTCCAGAGTAGAAGTAGAAGTACAATTATATTAATATTTTATTTGATCCATTATTGTAAACATACTGCTTTCTGAGATTATCGATACTGATGAATTCTTAAAGGTATGCAGTAGTTCACAAATCAAACCCAAAATATAATACTCATACTTTAATATCTTTGCCAAAAATTAAGTCATTCTTTTTTAAATTTCTGAAGTAGAAGTTCTTTACAAACCTCAAGAGGTAATATTTAATTATAATTGCAAACAAATCAAGTATAGCTATATTTTTTTCAAATGACTAACTTTTACACACTTCCAGTTTGGGTTTAAAATGGAAGAGTGTCTAGAGCTAAAAGAAAATATCCTCAGGAAGTTGTCCTGAGATATAAATACAACATAAGATTATAAATATGTTTGTTTATAAATTCTTCTCAGTAAATATTTTATAAATGGAAAAATGTTAGCCTTAATATTAATACTAATAAAATTATAGTAAAATAAAGCAAGTGTGAGTTAATAGTTGTAGAATGGGATCCGGTGTCAAATTTACCAGTCTCATATCTCAATTCAATTGCCTACTATATGAAATTGAACAAGTTATTTTGTTCATTTATAAAAATTTAGATAATAAAAATATTCTATAAGTTAGGAATAACAGCACTAAATCATGTAAAATACTTTGAATAATGCCTAGTGAATAATATCCAATCATAAATTTGTTTATATACTTTAACCCAATAATTTAATTTGGGGACATATGTGCAAAAGAAATAATTTTCCAAAATAAAATGCACACAAAGATATTCATCATCTTGTTGTTTTTTAAAACAAAAAAAAACTCCAAATTTTCAGTAACAGACTACGGAAGTATATGATCTGAAAAAATTCTCATAGTATTAAAAATATTAATGATTATTATATTAAAACTAAAATTGTTTACAGTATGTTATATAAAAACCAGGGTAGTTTAGAAAAGAATATTATATTACGAGGGCAACCATCTAAAAATATCTATGGGATTATTATGAATATTTAACAAAACTGCATTAAAATTTTTAGAAGAGTTTCATTAGATTTCAAAATATAATTAATGACTTTTTAAAAATTAATAATTTAAAGAAATAAAAATCTTCTTTACTCAAATTTATTTTACCACTGGAGAAGTTGAAAATGTTTGTCATACGGAATTTTCTCAAAAAAGCAGATGTTACACTTATACCATCTCACCTAATTCAAACAATTTTATTGCTTGTAAAGATAGCTCTGGATAAGGCATTAGATAAGAGCATTCTGGATAAAAAGTCAAGGAACTTTTTCTGTAACGAACCAGACAGTAAATGTTTTCAGCTTTGTGGGCAATATGGTCTCTGGTTTCACTACTCAATTCTGTTAACGTAGTGTAAATGTAATATATCTTCCTTGTGTGAATTTTCTGAACACTTGTACCTATCATAGCCAGTATTATTTTATAGCTATTAGAAAATCTTCCATTCTCCTCTATATGTGTTTCTTACATATTTGTTATATCATTCACATTTATATTTCTTTTTTTTTTTTTAGGCAGAGTCTCGTTCTGTGGCCCAGGCTAGAGTGCAGTGGCCGGATCTCAGCTCACTGCAAGCTCCGCCTCCCGGGTTTATGCCATTCTCCTGCCTCAGCCTCCCGAGTAGCTGGGACTACAGGCGCCCGCCACCTCACCTGGCTAGTTTTTTGTATTTTTTAGTAGAGACGGGGTTACACTGTGTTAGCCAGGATGGTCTCGATCTCCTGACCTCGTGATCCACCCGTCTCGGCCTCCCAAAGTGCTGGGATTACAGGCTTGAGCCACCGTGCCCGGCCCATATTTATATTTCTAATTAGTATAGTTAATATATCTTTAACTGATAAAATTAACAATTTCTAATACTACCTTTTGAATTTATGTCACCTTGGTTGGTTTAATGACAAAAAGAACTGAAACTTTTTTAGAAAAGAAAAAAGTATATTTGAAAATATATACGATAACTTATTGAAGCATATAACAATTTAAAAGACAAGAACCACAAATAGCAATATAATTATTCTAAGTGTCCTCAATTTGAAAAATATATATATACAAGGGCAACTTCATCAGCACATATTTATGATAGCCTTACTTTTCAAATCATATGTACAAGTTAAAACATCCTCTTTAATACCTACTTCACCAGTAGTTTTCTGTTTCATGTGTGTGTGTGTGTTCAAATAACTCATCTATGTTGAAAATGCTAATTTATTTGTGATAAAATTTTATAGACATCAGCATTAGGATTCATTCCTTTTTCCATTTTCTTCTGTATAACTTAACCAATATTAGTAAGGAAATTAGCCAGTACAGAATGGAAATTAGAATTGCAAATTGAAGAATAATTCCCAGCATCATTCTCATTAAAAAAAATCTAATCTACATTATGACATCACTTTGCAGATTGACATAATAGTGAATTGTCAAAACCAGTTTGCTCAGAAACAGGTACGTTAGAGTCAATTTAATTTAATTTAAACTGTGATATATAAACGTTGATGAACAGCACCACTGTAGGGGGATACAAAGTACTGAAGCTCAATACCCTTTTTTTGAAGTTATTAGCACAACCGCTAGAGTAGTAATTTTTTTCTATTGTTTATTGTCAAGATTTAATTGCATGGCAGTATAAATCATGAAGAACAAGTGCTACCAAAATAAAATCTCATATTACAAACATGCAAATGAACTCAATGGCATGATTCCCAGCATTTCAAAACAAAAAGGTTTTTTCCCTGTTTAATTACTATATTATTGGAACATTTATCACATAACATTGCTATATGTCTCACAGTTACAATTAGAATTTCTAAAGGATCTTAAGGATATTTAAATGCTAAAGAGATTGGCAACCTAAAACACAAAACACTCTATTGAAGTTTGAAGACAATGAAGAAAACTTTTGTTTGATTTACATTAGATCAAAACAGCTTTCCAAAGTACATAAATTAATCAAATAATATGTTTAAATGCTAGAAGATCTCAATGGTTAAATTAATGTCTGATTAATTTTGTACAAATAGCTGCCAACTTAAAATTTCCTACTCTAGTAAGTATATTACGCATTTGACATTTTAAAACATGACTTGATTTCTAGAATTCCATTCAGATATAAAAGACTATGGTACTAGAAGAAACGTTTACAACACATATAATTTAGGAACAGTAAAAGAAAAAATTTCTAATTAGTTATCAAAAACTTGGTATAGTATTAACAAAAAAATGATAAAAATCCTTAACAAAGATATTTATTCCTCAAACATCTGTATAATTATAAAGAAAAACAGAACCAGTGAATTCTGGCAACAATGATGCTACTAGACTGAAAAGATAAAACTTGCCTTTTAATTAAACAGTTATTATCACTGTCTTTACCCACATGTAGTCTTTATACCATAATAATTGCTTGATTGGCATGTAATTCACACTAAAATGTTTTACAAAATAATAAATTAATAAAAATAAAATTAAAATCTAAAGGGTTTACAGAAGAAAGGACAGGAGGTAGGTAGCAGGAGTGAAAACATATTTGATAATATAAATTGTAAGAAAATTTATTTTATATAAAAATAACTATTTTGATAAAACTATACTACTATTATTTCAGTCAATATCTTTACTGTATTTTCATATTACTTTAAATAACTTTCCATTTTTTACCCTAATTCAAAAGATAAACATATACACATTTCTAATATTTTAATTCAATATATGTTAAAGCCTTACCCTTAAGTATAGGTGGAATCTGTGAATACAATGGAAAATTCACTCCCTTGATTAGGTTACATTATATGCCAAAGGTGGTAGAATGGTCACTCCTATGATTGTTGAATTTTATCAGTCTCCATTAAAACAGACTGAACAAAGAGATTTAAAGGAAAAGAGATTGTATAACTGGCCTAAAAAAAGTACAGTATCATATTGTAGAGAGGGCCATGTGGCAGGGAACAGTGGCCATCTTCTAGGGGCTAAGAAGAGCTCCAGGCTAACAGTAACTAGAAAAACCTGAGACTTACAACATCAATGCACTGAACTCTGCCAACAACTGGTGACCTTGGAAGAAGTCCTTCTGCCTCAGACAAGTCGGTACCTCAACAGACCATAATTTCAGCCTTGTGAAACCCTGAGGACAGGGTTTAACACAGGGCAATTAATTCATGCCCAGATTCCTGACCAACAGACACTATAAAATAATAAATAGTTCTTGTTTTAACGTAATAAGCTTGTGATAACTTGCTACACAGCAAGAGAAACTAATAAAGTAGGCAATATTATCATCTCCCATTTGACAAAGGAAGAAATGGAAAGACTGTGACTTAAAAAACAAACAAAAACCTTCCTCTCAATCGTATCACTTGTAATTTAAGAATTTCAAATTGAGGTAGTAGTCTGACTTAGAATCCGTGTTCTTAATACCTACTGCTTACTGACAATGAGAAGGCAAACAATTGTAACCTGGAAGCAAGATAAGAATATCTACATTAGAACTGGCATTGATGAAAATGTTACATATAATTCACTTTGCAGCAGATTAATTGCATATTTTTAAAAATCACAATAACTGAAGCCTTCTGTCTTTAATATCAATTACATTATTTTATAGTCAAGTGTGCATTATTTCCCTAGAATAAGGAAACACTGATTTCAGAAAGATATTCTTATTTATTAGATATTAACATGCTTCTATCAAGGTTATCCATGATAACAAGTATTTGTTGACTTTTGATCACCAAATATCTCCTGACCAAACAAAGAATTATTTCTTCAGATTTTTTCCTTATTGGAGTTGTGAATCCAAGTCCCATATCTTCTAGCATAGAAGCCTAAAAACTACTTTCCAGGACAATTTTTTTTCTTGCACCATTATGGGTAAGGAGGAAGTTAGACAGGTGTCCTAAATTAGCCATATGGATTCATTCACTTAAGATTTTAGATCTTGAGTGAATATTTATAGGATGAGTTGGAGAAATCACGAGATTTCATTCAATGCAGCAGGCATGCCCAGTTGAGAATGTTAACTAATGCACACAGGTGAAAACTGCTGGAACGAAAGCTTTCTGTTTATTGAAAACCTGACGATTTATTCTTCCCTTTCATATTGTTAGCAACACCTTATGCTAAGAATACATTTCCTTCTGTTTGTTAGTCATGCACAATTTCTGTTTCCTATAAAAAAATATTAACTAACAAAACAACTTACTGTAAAATTTCATTTTGGGAAAAGAAAGAATTTGGGTTATTATTAAATAAGAAACCTATGTGACTTTTGTAAATATAAGGGAGAAATCTCTTATTGTACTAATAAACTACATTGCAAGTTAAACTTTTTTAAGAG
Source organism: Colobus angolensis palliatus (assembly GCF_000951035.1). NCBI lineage: Eukaryota > Metazoa > Chordata > Mammalia > Primates > Cercopithecidae > Colobus > Colobus angolensis. The sequence continues at coordinate 3,678,326 of NW_012121265.1, forward strand.
TATAAGAAAGCATATTTTATCTGTACATTCCTTTCTCCAGAGAAATACACTACTCATCTCTTAATTTAAAAACTATTCCTTTAGCTACCTCAGCTAAGTACTAAAAATACAACAACAACAAAAATATAGATTCTTCTGTAAAGGAGTTTAATGGCTAATAGGGGATAAATAAGTGGAAACAATAAATATAAATAAACTATGATAAGCTGAAGAATATGCCAGTTGTAAGAAAAGAGTAATTTCTAGTAGTTAGGTATAAGGGAGGTTATATTCACAATTAGACAATGGCTAAGCAAGAGTTGAAAACAAGGTTAAGGCCAGAAAGGTCATTTGAAAGAAAAAAAATACAGAATGTAAAAATAACCAGCAAAAAGAAATCAATGAGAGAAGACATATATTTGGAGAGCAGAAAGTAGTTTGGTATATAGATTTAATAAAGACAAAAAAGAACATTTCATAAAAATAAAGGGGTCAGTAAAGGGACCTTTTCTGTAAATGTATATGCACAAACTACTACAATTTCAAAAAACAAGAAGAAAATCTGACAATATTACAAAAAAGAAACACATCACCAAAAATAGTTGGAAATTTCCAAAATATTCTCAGTAATTGATAGAAAAAGTAGAAAGAAAATCAGCAATAATCTCAACATGGAATAACAATCAAATAAATATCCAACTGACATTAAAAGAATAACAAGAGCAGAAGGCACTTTGCTTTTTAGGCACATGGATTTTCCGCAAACCAAAAAATATGCCAAAAACAAGCCTTAATAAAATTAAAAAGGATTAAAACCATAGTTTTTCTCTGACCATAGAGAAAGCTAAATTGGAAGTTAATAAAAAGGAGACCCCTGAAATATCCCTAAGTATATGAGAATTAAGTAACACATTTTAGAATAACTTATGCATCAAAAATATTACAGGGAAAATTAGGAAATATTTTGGACTAAATAAATATGAAAATACAACATACCAAAATGTGTAAAATGTGGTCAAAGCAGTGCATAGAGGTCAATTTATAGCTGTAGAGTGTATATTAGAAAAAAGAAAAGTTCTAAAATCAACGATTTAAACTCTCACCATAGAAAGATGTAAAACAAGAGTGAATTAAACTAAATATTTTGTCTCCATAAAATGAGGATCATTTACCTCACCTGTTTAAAACCTTTGGTGATTTCCAAAGGTTGAAGCAATCAACCTAATATAGATAAGTAAAAGATAAAGGAATAAATTTATCTTAAATATTATGGGAAATCACCAAAGGTTTTAAACAGGTGAGGTAAATGATAAGAGGATTAAAAAAAAACAACTCTCTTAAAAACCAATGATGTTGATGGTGATGATGAAGAAAAAGAAAATGACGATCATCTATTTACAAATTAGAACAATTATTACAATGTAATAGGTACAGTTTTGTTTCACATAACTATCTCACATTATCATCACAATAACCCTATAATTAAGTATTATTAGTAATCCTCATTTTATGGATTGGGTAATTGAAGCTCAGAGGAATGAATAACTTGATTGAAACCACAAATATGGGAAAGAAAAATACAACAGAAATTGAATAAACAATTATCCCAAATGGAGAAAAGAAGTCAATGAGATATGCTACAGAGAATTAAATACTATAACGATTAAGAAGTAATCCATTGACATTGGATTACTTCCATTGATAACAACTAGAACATCATTACTGATATCATAAGTGACAAACTGATAAGTATAGTTTAAAGGTGTTTTGCTACATATTAGCTGCCTAACTTTCAAAATACATTACATAATGCATATAAATAATAGCAGCATTTCATGACAGTAACTGAAAAAGGTGTAAATATTCTAGAATTTTACAAGTGGTCTCTAATAATACTTAGATTCTGTTTTCTGTTCTCTTTCACTACAAATTAGTGTATATAGAAATTGGTGCTCCTATTAAGGGCGAAGACTCTTTAATTCTGCTTAAAATTATCTTCTGTTTTTGATACCTATAATATATGTATAGAATGGAAAAAAGAAAGCTTTTTTAATGTACAGTGATGCAAAGTGCATAATTAAAATAGTTTAATAAGACAAGGATTATTCACTATGATATTAACTAATTTCAATCATCTCCAAAACTCATTAAAATGAAAAAAAAAAAACATCATATCTCTACTAATCTAGATGCAAGTGGAAAAAGAACACTAAATATTTCATTGAGTTACGCTGTGAACCGTAATTTAAGCCAATCCTCAAATTCCAAGCAATTTTATATCTTCACAGAGATAACTGAAAACACTATAGACAGTTCCCAAATTAAGGAAATAGAGTGATTTTGGTGGTGCTGTTTTTCTATTAAAAAATGATTTGCAAGCATCTGTGCACATTATCACTGGGGGAATTGGGGTAAAATGCAGTTTCTCATTGAGTGGCGACAGGGCTAAAATTCTACTTTTCTGACATGCTCCTGGGTGATGTCAAAGCCTTTGGTTAGTCAGTCTACACTTTGATAGCAGGGTATTAAAGAACTGTTTATTTTATAATTATTCAAAAAGGGCTATTTTAGAAATTCTTGATTGTATCCCCAAATTTAAATTTCATTGTTTATCAAAATGTGCTGCATGCATTGATAAACAATGAAATTTAAATTTGGGGATACAATCAAGAATTTCGAAAATAGCCCTTTTTGAATAATTACAAAATAAACAGTTCTTTAAGGATGAGTTTGTGTCCTTTGTAGGGACATGGATGCAGCTGGAAACCATCATTCTCAGCAAACTATCGCAAGAACAGAAAACCAAACACCGCATATTCTCACTCATAGGTGGGAACTGAACAATGAGATCACTTGGACTCGGGAAGGGGAACATCACACACCGGGGCCTATTATGGGGAGGCGGAAGTGGGGAGGGATTGCATTGGGAGTTATACCTGATGTAAAAGACGAGTTGATGGGTGCAGCACACCAACACGGCACAAGTATACATATGCAACAAACCTGCACGTTATGCACATGTACCCTAGAACTTAAAGTATAACAATAATAATTTTTAAAAACCCAGTAGAATGACAAAAAAAAAAAAAAGATCTCCACATTCATGGAAAACTAATAAAATGTGTTTGCTTTTTTCTTGTTAAAAAAAAAAATGTGCTGAAAACTGTCCATAATTACTTTGGGTTTATATAGCACTTGATTTTACTTAGTGGATGCTTTAAAAATGTATGCATCCACCACCAGACTCGAGACACTGAAGAGTTCTAACACCACCAAGATCCCTGGTGATACTCTTGAAAACCTCTATATCTCCCTTCCATACCTGCTCTATTTCACCCACAACAGTCCCTAAACTCGAGGCATCTATTAACTTGAAAATAATGGCTCAAAACTTCCCAAATCTGATGAGAAATACAGATGACTAGATCCATGAAGCTGAACATCACTAAACTGATTAAATCTAAAAAGGATTTCACTAAGACACATCATAATCCGATAGTAAAAACTCAAAAAGAAAATTGCAGAAGAAGATAAAGGTGACTCATCGCATGTAAGATAATACTTCTAAGGATATCAACAGATTTCTCAGCAGAAACCTCACAGGTGAGGAGTGAGACGATATATTTAAAGTGCTGAAAGAAAAGTACTGCCAACCAAGAATACCTTACCTGGCAATACTGCCCTTCAGAAATGAAGGAGACATAAAAACTGGTAAGGCTGAAGAAGTTCATGACCACTAGATCTACCTTACAATAAATGGCAATAGAACTGTTAAACCATGAAGCCCAAAGTTAGCAGAAGGAAGGAAATAATAAAGATCATGGCAGAAATAAATGAAATACAGAATAGAAAAACAACAGAAAAGGTAAATAAGCAGTTGGTTTTTAAAACAATTTAAAAAATTGACAAACCTTGCACAGGACTAATGAAGAAAAAAGAGACATGACTTAAACAAATTATAAATATATAAGGACACATTACAACTGACACCATAGATACCAAAAGGTCATAAGAAATGACTGTAGGGAATTGTATGCTAAAAAATTATATAACTTAGAAAAAAATGAATAAATTCCTAGAAAACTACAACTTGCCAAGACTGAATCATGCAAAAATAGAAAACCTGATCACACCAAAAATAACTAAGATGATTGAATCGGTTATAAAAAGCTTTCCAACAAAGAAAAGCCCAGGAATAGATGGCTTCACTGGTGAATTCTAATAAACATTTAAAGCATTAACACCAAGTCATCTCAAACTCTTGTGAAAAGATGAAGTAGAGTGAACACTTGAAAACTTATGCTGTAAGGCCAGCATTTCCCTGACACCCAAGTCAGACAAGGAGACTACAAGAAAAGAAAATCAATGCCATTCCAGAGATGTTGGTAAAAGGACACAAAATTTTAGTTAAATAGGTGGATTAAATTGAAAATTTCTATTGTAGAACATGGTGACTATAGTTAATAATGCTGTATCCTGTTCTTTAAAAAATAAATAAAATAGTAACAGTAAGAGGGAAAACAAACAACTAAATAAAAATGAATACTATTGTACCACAGCTTACCATAGGGAAGATGGAAAAAAAAGAAAAATTATAGGCCAATGTCCTTGATGAACGTAAATGCAAATATCCTCAACAAAATGCTAGCCAACCACATTTGATTCAACAGTACATTATAAGTATCATAAAACATGATCAAGTGGGATTTATCCCAGGAATGCATGGATGGCTCAACATATGTGAATCAAAATGTGATATACCACATTAACAGAATGAAGGACAAAAATTATATGATCATCTCAATAGATGCTGAAAAAGCATTTGACAAAGTTTAACACTGCTTCATGATAAAAACTTCCAACAAATTAGGTTTAAGCGGAATGTACGTCAACACAATAAAGAACATACACAACAAGTCAATAGTTAACATCCTACACAATGGCAAGATGCAGAAGGTTTTTCCTCTAATTTTAGGAAAGAAAAAAGAATGCCCAGTTTCACTACTTCTATTCAACATAGGACTAGTAGTCCTAGACAAAGCAATTAGACAAGGAAAAACAAAAGGCATCCAAATTGGAAAAGAAGAAGAAAACCTGTCTCTGTTTGCAGAGACATGTTCTCATACACAAGAAACCCTAGACACTCCATCAATAAACTGTTAGAAAAATAAAAACTCAGTAAAGTTGCAGGATACAAAATCAACATACAAAAATCGGTTGCAATTCTATACATTAACAATGAACTCTCCAAATCAGAAGTTAAGTAAACAATCATCTTTACAAGAGCAACAAAAAGAATAAAATACTTAAGAATAAGTTTAACCAAGGAAATGAAAGGCCTGTACACTGAAAATTATAAAGTAATTTTATGAAAGAAATTGAAAACATCAAAAATAAATGGAAAAATATCCTATGTTCATTGATTGGAAGAATTAACATGGTTTAAATGGCCACACTACCCAAAGTGTTCTACAGAGTCAATATAATTGCTATCAAAATTCCAATGACATTTTTCACAGAAATAGAAAAAATTCTAAAATTCAAAAAGAACCACAAAAGACTGCAAATTGTCTAAGAAATTTTATGAAAGAAGAACAAAGCTGGAGGCATCATACTTACTGATTTCAAACTATGTAATGAATCTATAGTAATCAAAACAGGAAGTTGCTGGCATAAAAATACACTAATACCAGTGGAGCAGAATAGAGAGCCTAGAAATAAACCCATAGACAGGGTCAACTGATCTTTGACTCAGTGCCAGGAATAAACAGTGAGGGAAACACAGTCTCTTCAATAAATGGTATTGGTAACACTGGGATATCTATATGAAGAAGATGAAATTGGATTCTTACTTTATACCATATACAAAAATCAACTCAAAATGGATTAAAGATGTAAATAAAAGACCTGTAATTATAAAAATCCTAAACAGAATAAAGGGACTAAACTCCTTGACATTGGCCTTATCAATCATTTTTTTGGATATAATACCAAAAGTGGAGGCAACAAAAGCAAATATAAACAAGTGGGACTGCATCAAATTAAAAAAAGCTTCCTTGCACAGCAAAGGAAACAACAAACTGAAAAGGCAACCTACAGAATAGAAAAAAAAAATTTGCAAATGATCTATTCAATAAGAAGTTAACATCCAAAATATGTAAGAAACTCATGAAACTCAATAGCAAGAAAACAAAAACCTAATATAAAAAATGGGCAAAGGACCTGATTACACATTTCTCCAAAGAAGACATACAAATGACCAATAGGCATATGAAATGGTGCTCAGCATTGCTAATCATCAAAGAAATGCAAATCAAAACCACAATGACATATCACCTCACAGCTGTTATGATGGCCATTATCAAAAATACAAAAGATAACAAGTGTTAGAATGGATGTGGAGCAAGGGAAATTCTTACACACAATTGGTGGAATGTAAACTGGTATGGCCATTATGTGAAGCTGTATGAAGATTCCCCAAAATATTAAAAAGAAAACTACCAATGATCCAGCAATCCCACTACTGGGGATATGTTCAAAGTAAATGAAATCAGTATCTCAGAGATATAGCTGCACTCTCACATTCTTTGCAACATTATTTCCAATAGCCAAGATATAGAAAAGCTGTGTCCATGGATAGATGAAAGCATAAAGAAATTGTGATTTATATCTATATGTTTCATATACATAATATGTATATATTTATATGCATACATACACACACATAACAATGGAATATTATTCAGCCTTTAAAAAGCAGAAAATCTTGCTATTTGTGACAACACAGAAGAAACTGAAGGACATTATGCTAAATAAACAAGTCAGTCACAAAAAGAAATATTGCATGATATCACTTATAGGTGGAATCCAAAAAACTTATGAACTTACTGAAAGGGAAAACAATGATGGCTGCTAGTATTTAAAATCATAATTAAAATAATTTTACTGTGTTTTGTTTAATATTGTAATTTAAAGTTTATTATAGTCTTATAAATACACATATATTAATACTTCTATGCTTTAATATAACATATTCCTTAGGCATAATATAATGAGTTTAATAAAGAGGAGAAATTAGGACTATGTATCTTGTCCATCTCAATTATTTTCCACGCTGTATTATTTTGAGAGAGTGGAGTATTTCAACCTCGTTACACAAATTTTGATTTCGCTTCCAGAAGAGTAAGTTCTCAAAAAAACCCAATGTAGAAAGTTAATACCTAGCCATTAAGTATTCAAGAACATTCTAAAATAACTATGTAATGGTTTTTTCAAAATTATATAAACAAGAAATAAAGGACAGGAAGCAATTTAAAATATAATCATGTCAATTTTAATAACTAATTAGCAAGTTCTATAGATGAACCCTTTTCCATTTCAATCATAAGTGAATAAATGAAGTGAAATTTGATAAATATTTCTCTATGAATCTTAGGAAATAAAATTATACATCCTCAACCTTAAAATGTTAAAAACAAATATTTATGGTATTTTTCTGGCTGTATCATCTTCTAAATCACTACACAATGAAGAAGTAAATTTCTCAAATTAATTCTCAAACATGTACTGAATAGTAATTTATACTCATATTTCTTGAACAGTTGAATAATTACCATAATTTAAGTGTTACATCAACCTTAAAAAGAAAAAGAAAAAATTTTTCCAGTAAACATATTATTTTTAAAATCACTCATTCTTTCCACAAATCACATAGAAATCGATATAAATAAAACCTGGAAACAATTCTAGTTACAGAGCATATGCTGTAATTCACTAATATATAGGGAAGGGATGATCTGAAAATCTTTAAAAGATTTTTAAAACATAAAAGCCATGAACAAGGACTGATATACATAAGCTATTCAAATAACTAATGTAAATTCAATCTAATCAATCAGCTGTAAAGGAATGAACAAATCCCAACATCCCAATAGATAGGTTTTCTTTCATGAAAACATAAATTAAGAACACAAACCTTGACTACAAGATAGAAAGAATATTCCAATTCTTTCCTAGCAGTAAATCTGAAGTCTTCAATAGCCTACCTCTAACCATAACAAAAATGAAAAGTAAAACACATATATAGTATAGATTAAGAAATTAATGATGAGAGGTAATTACTTAAAGAGGTAACTTAAATACTGCTAACTCAAAATCTTTAATGAAAGATCAGATTATTTGCAGAATATGCTTAAGTAAAAAGAAGATTACTCAAACACAGAAAATAATTTCAAGTGGGGTTATATGAGAACAGTATTTATTTAACCCTCAGTTAAAGCATAGAATTAATCAGAAAATCAAAATATTTCAGTTGGAGGCACTGCTTAGTATATAATAATCATTGAAAATTTTAAGTATAGAGTTTGTTGGTTCCATGAGGGTTTTTATGGAGAAATTCATCATCACAGACATTCGCAGACCTTTATTTATCAAAGGTCAATACATGTTTTTGTATTAGTCAAGAAATGTATAAATATCATCACTTTGGACAAAATCATCATTCTTTTCTTAATGATATAATGGTCATTAGAAGTAAATACTCTTAACACTTACCTGTATTTTAATAGGCCAGGAAAAGTTGCTGACGTACACATAGAATGTAATGTTAGGATTGCTTCTAAAGTTAAATTTTTCATAGGAAAAACTATCTCTGTATTCCTTTATATTATTCTTGGAAACTATAGGAGTCTCTTCCCCAGATATTGTTCCAGCTAAAATGTAAATAATTTAAATAATTAATATTAGGAAATATCTTTATGAATGTAAACACGCATATTATACTTAGTTTTTTATAATTGCTCTTATAAAAATACAATTATCAAAATATACTCATGCTTATAATTTTGAATTAAAGAAAATCGGTTTGCCATAAATGTAACGGAAATAAATTTAGTATAAAAATTATTTTTAAAAATGCTACCACTGATTAAGTGCTATGTACTAGGCACTGGCTTAGAGACTTTATATTCTGTTTTAAAACCAATAATATCCCAGAAGTATTATCACCTCCATTTTTCAGATTTCAACCTGAGCGTCAGAAAGATTAAAGCACTTGCACCAAGTTTATAGCTACTAAGCAGTAAACTCCTCTTTGGAACTCAGGTATATGTGGCTCTAGAAACTGAGCTCATTATGTTTACAATGCTACAGAGCATTTCAAAAGAAATCAGACCATATTTTCGTGTGTCTCAATCCAATTTAAAAATGGGAAAAAAATCAATTTATTTATCTTACCACAAATTGAACCATCACTACTTTAAATAAATTGGGTGGAGGCCATAATTTAAAACATGAGCTAAATGCTCAATTAGTTAAACACATATTGAGTCCTCAGTAAATATTTACTGAAGTTAGTAAAACAGAACAAAGCATTTCCAACAACCTTAGCAAACTTTCACCTTAATGAATAGTAAAAATAAGTAGAATTAGTATACTGCGTAATTGAATTAACTAACCACTTATTACATAATCACCTTATGTGCTTTTATAAAATGCAGATTCCATGACTGCATCTCCAAATCTGATAAATAAAAATTTCTGAGATTTGGACTGGGAATCTGAAAGAACATGTGATTTCTTGCATACTAAAATTATTGTTCTAAAGTGATTAGAAATGTATTATAGACATTTTTGTAGACACATTTTTAAACCCTTACAGTTTTTTACTGGTCAGAAATAACTTTCAAATTAACGGGACAAGTTATTATGAAGTTTTTCCTTAATGAAACCTATAGTGCCAACATTTTACTGTATGTTTGGCACTAATAGTAACAAAATGCCTATTTGCCTGAATTTTCATTTTTTGAATGTAATATATAAATTCTGGAATTGCAAAAGATCTCTTAATTCTTGAATTAATATTCTACATATTAAAATATAATATTCTACATATTAAAATAGCATAATGACTTAATTTTCAGAAGTCAAATATAAATTTCTAAGAATTCATAAATTTTATATAAAAAGGAAACAATTTCCAGCACATCTATGCAACAGTATACCTTTGATATAGAAAACAGATGCCAATAAAATTTTTAGAATAAAAGTAAAAATAAAATTAAGGTAAGAATACATTTCATAATTCAACATAAAAATTTGAATAGCTTCTCAGATGATTTTTGGACAAAATCATCATTCTTTTCTGAGATTCTTAAAAAGTGTAAAAAATTATTTTTTTATTAAAAAATTAAATTTTTTTAATTTAATTTTATAGTTTTAATTAAAATTTATAGTTTCAGTAGCAAATCAAATAATTGAAATTTCAGTCTCTTTTTTTTTTGAGACAGAGTCTCGCTCTGTCGCCCAGGCTGGAGTGCAGTGAGCGGATCTCAGCTCACTACAAGCTCTGCCTTCCAGGTTTACGCCATTCTCCTGCCTCAGCCTCCCGAGTAGCTGGGACTACAGGCGCCCGCCACCTCGCCCAGCTAGTTTTTTTGTAATTTTTTTTAGTAGAGATGGGGTTTCACTGTGTTAGCCAGGATGGTCTCGATCTCCTGACCTCGTGATCCGCCCGACTCGGCCTCCCAAAGTGCAGGGATTACAGGGAAATTTCAGTCTCTTTAGTCATTAAAGAAACAATTTATCTAAATTAAAATCACATTTTATAACACTGCCATTTAAAAATTTAATTTAGTGTCTAGTATTTGTTACCAATCTAATTTTAATTGAATAAAGGAGAAAGTTAACAAAATAATGAAGCTCTATTCATTTTTCTACTTATTATTTTTATCAGTAACAGCAAAATGATTATGGCATATAATATTTTTAAAATTTCATTTATTTAATTAACAGTAGATCATGTTAGAACAACTTCCAAATAGGAACACACGTAAAAGAGATATGATATCAACATTTTTTTACCTGTGGAACCGACAGACCACGTAATGTTGAGATTAAAGTTGTTTGATGCATTAATTGATATATCCAGATTTTTGTTCGACTACCAGAAAAGAAAATATTAACGTTAAAAAATTAAAATTACACTCTGATTTAATTATGCCTGCTTTATTCCTTAAACACTACACATTTTGCAAATATTCAACTGAATATATATAGATGCCATTTATACATTTTAATGAAGAAAATGTGTAATAAATTCAAAGGTAGGTATCAAGTTCCACATTTATCTTCTCTATTGTAATTTGGTCTTTTGTATGTAAGCCAGAGGCTCCTATAATTTAATATTTTTATTTGGATCCTCTTTAATTAGTTGTAGACTAAGCTTGGTTTAAATTTGATATTTGTATTTTGATTCTTTTTGCTAGGTTTAAATGATACAGGTTTGGATTAGTCCCAAGCAATTTTATAACAATGTAAGATTATTTTGTGGAAAGACTTCTTCTTAGGTGTATATTTTTATTATTACACCCATATTTTCTAGTGGGAAAAACTACATAAACTAAAACTTTCAGGTAAAAATGATGAACCTACTCCAAAAAAAAAACCCAAAAAAACAGCAGATCATATTGTTTACACAGTTATACAGAGAAACACTGAGAATTTAATTTTATGTCAGTCAACCCGCTTCTTGTCATTCATTAGTGGAGTACAGACTCTTTCCATTTAATTTCAGGGAAATATGCCTAAGAGATTTCTTTAAATGTTATTTGTGATTTTCAAATAGTTTCAATAGTTGTATATTTACAACTATTTGTTCCTGTGGAAAGGCAAAGAATGATGGTCATAATGGGTAAGTTTAGCTTCAGATACTGAGTGTATTATGCTTATTTTAAATATTCTCCATAAAGACTTGTAGAAAAATCTATACTGCTAAGATCTAGCTAGTGAAACGCAGTAAGAGAGATAGAGAATATATTAATTCCTTAGTTTTACCATTTTTCTAAATATGATAAAGCAGTTAAGCTAACAGAAAATATATTACTAGTTTTCTGAGTGGCTCCTAGGAGAAAGTAAATATGGAAGCAACTAAATTCCCCTTTTCTGATATAACAGTCTTAGGGGAAAACTGACAAGGAAATGGCCTTTCCCTGATGAATAGCAGGAGAAATAAGGAACATCATAAAAAGCAAAGGCTGCTGGATGATGTGTGATGGCCATTCCATTTGACAGACATATAAGCCCCAATCTTATACCTCCAAATAACATTTACTCTTAACGATTTCCCTACATGGAATAACAGCTTAGTCTCTATGAAGAACTCTTAACAGTGTTCCATATCCATCAAATGATATTGTCACAGTTTCCAGGAGGCAAATAAGATTTCAAGAAGAATGATCATCTTGAAAGAGCATGTAAAATAAAATTTGTTTTAATAAGGTTGAGTGATTGCCATGCATTTTTTTAGAGTAGTACACAGTAATATTGTGGAGAAAGCATCTAAGAATTTGAAGTAGTCAAAGAAAAATAAAACCTTGGATTTTAAATACATAGGGTAAATCAGAAGGCTATTACACTAGACATCATAGTGATATTCAAAAGTGGCCATGAATATAAGAAGGAAGTTAACTACCTTCTTATTTTCTATTGATTATCAAATAATACTGAATTCTATTGACAAGCTGTTAAGAACCCTTCTGCAGTGCATGCCACAGAACTGTCAAATATATTGAGATTTTCCTATTTCTTTTAAGATATAAGTGAATACAGAGTTGGCATAAATTAAACGAAAGGCCAGAAAAAAAGCTGAGTAACTCTTTGATTGTAGCAATAAATGCAGAATGCTTTTATGTCAGCATGCAGGTAGGGACTATTCAATACATTATATTGTTCAGTTGTGGTATACAAAATATACTTCCAAATATACACAATGTAGTCCTAAGGAAAATCTGGATATTAAAGGCAGATATCTGGTAGCAAATGTTGATTTATGTCATCCATACTTGAATCCAATAACGGTTTCATATACAGTAAATCATTTTCATGAAGCAATGAAAAGAATTAGTGAAGGGTCAGATAACCTTAGATTGAAATAGTAGGTCTTTAATGTACAGACTGATTGATTAGGGGGAAATTACTTTTCCTTTCCAAAAATCACTTTTCTAATCTCTAAAATGGGGATGTAATTACTTCCCTCAAGAAGGTCATGTGAGCATTAAATGAAGTAATTTCTGGAAAAAACTTTGGTTTCAGCCCATAGTGCTTATAATTGTAGTGCTGCTATCATTATTAGTTGTAGTACAGGGTATATTCTTTTTCTTCTCTTTCTTCATCTTCATCTTCACCCAGAGGACTGGGAACTCAAAAAAAGGACATGCTCTGAGGAGTGGATTTCTTTTACTATGAATGAAATGGATCCAAAAAGTCACTTTTTAATAAAAGTAAAGCATGGTGAAAACAGTATACCCTTGAGGAGGCTTAAATCTTTATTTTCTCTTGAAATTGCCTCTTCTTAATTATGTGTGCCTTATGCTGGATGAGATTAATATGAGCATAACTGTTGTTGCTAAAACATCACACAAAATTTCCAATTGATATAAAAAAACTATAAAACTCTTTTTAAACTTTAAGTTCATTCTCTATCAATTCCAAGTTTAGGCAATGCTGAATTATATGGTACCATAACTAAAGCCATATAAAAAGCATTTAGGGTTTAAAAAGCTGTACTGAAAAAGTGACACTGTAGTTATTCCAGTAAGTGATAAAATCAGTGATTTAGAACATTGTTTGTTAGATATGGATAAGTTTGGCAAAATAATGTTATACAGAAACCTGTCCAGAAATTGTTCACATGAAAGCACTGGCTAGAAGTGATGGATAGTGAGTTAAAATTAAATCTATTTTTCAAAATGTAGAAAATGTATAAGTAGTTAAGGTATCTACTTTTTATTATTATTTTCTCATAGAATAAGCCTTGCCCAATAATACATAGTAATTTCAGAGATTATTCCCACGTGAATACATATTTAATTAAAGAGGGTTACACAAAATGACATTATAAGCATTCTTAGTGATGCCTCTCATGACAGTTTTGCATACTTAAGCTTCACAGAACACTTTTCTGGTTTCTTGACTTCAAGTGGACAAGATAGTAGAAAGTAAAACAAAGCTGGGACATTGGAGAGCACTTGGGATTGCTGCAAATTGAAGGAGAAAATGGCAAAAAGAGAAGCAAACTAGAATTGTGGCTAATCTGGACATAAGTGTATGACACTATGGCCAATACTGTGGAGGAATATTATTCACTCTCAAATTGTGAGTCAGACATACCTCTTACATTAAATTTCTTAGATCTTAAAAGAACCCCACAGGTTTGGAATTACTATTAAATAATCAAGAAGCCAAAGGTAAAGAATGACCTCTGACACCTGCTACAACATGGATGAACCTTGGAAACACTAGGCTAAGTGAAATAAGCCAGATACAAGAGGACAAATGATTACACTTATATGAAGTACCTAGTGTAAGTCAATTCATAAAGGCAGAGAGTAGAATAAAGATACCAGGGGCTGCAAAGAAGTGTGGAATGAGGCATTATTGCTTAATAAACACAGAGTTTCTGTTAGCGATAATGAAAATGTGGATGATGGTGATGATTGCACCACACTGCAAATATACTTAATGCCATTGAATTATATACCTGAAATTATTAAAATAAATTTTACTTTATGGCTATTTTACTACAATAAAAAGTCAATGATAATTATAATGCAAGTATAAAACTTTATCACATTGATAAATGTAGTTTCTGAGATTATTAATGTATGTATATATAAACAGATAATCAGTGAAGGACGGCTTGTATTTGAAACAAAATATCTTTTAAATTCTTATTTAAAAGTCAAAACTTTAAATGTATTTCCCAAGAATATAGTCATTCTTAAACTCTAGGGAATAAAGAGTAAACATAAAATGTAAAATAAACTGTTCTTTTTTTTGGTGATGGGGGAGGCAGAATGCTATTTTACTGGAAAAGAAAAATTTAAGAAATTATATTAGTTGTCAGCAAGTCCAATGAACTACGTTAAAAGGAAAGAAGCTGGAAAATGTCATGGTAATAATATATTTAGAGATTTCACCTCCTTGAAAAAACATTATATGATATGGATTTAACAATATGGATTAATTTATAAAAATAATAATATATATATATTTAACATAACTTCATTTCAAATGTATGAATGTTAGTTTTAAAAGAACTAAAATTCAACCCAAATAAACCCTATGTTTGATATTTCCATTCTCAGGATTTTCAACTTAATAAAGTCTCAGATGGATAGCAAAATATGTATGTTATTTCAAGACAACCTGGGAGTCTTTACCTGAATTGATGGATTGAAATTAAAATTCACAATTAATCTTTCATATATGTAAACTTCAAAAGCTTATACAATTATATCAATGATGTAGTCATTTCATTAAAGAAGCCGTCATTCATATAACTCAGATAAACTACTGACTTAAAAAAAATACAATGAAAACCTATTACTATGGAATGGTATAAAGGAAAGGAAAATATACTTAATATAGTATGCTTTGAATTCATTAGTTTTATTTCTTTATTTATTTATTTATTCACTTATTTATTGAGATGGAGTCTCAATCTCTCGTCAGGCTGGAGTGCAGTGGTGCGATCTCAGCTCACTGCAACCTACACCTCCTGGGTTCAAACAAATTTCCGGTCTCAGCCTCCTGAGTAGCTGCAACTACAGGCGCGCACCATCATGCCCAGCTAATTTTTGTATTTTTAGTAGAGATGGGGATTCACCACATTGGCCAGGATGGTCTCGATCTCTGTGCCCCATGATCCGCCCACCTCAGCCTCCCAAAGTGCTGGGATTACAGGCGTGAGCCACCGCACCTGACAGAGATTTATTTTTAAATACAAACAGTCTGTGTTTGCATAATTATAGGCATACATTTTGTTACAAGAATATATAAAGGGAGAAATTATATATAATTTAAAATATAGGGCTATTTGCAAAATCTGAAATATCAAACTCACAAATTATTGAATCACGAAGACAGAAAAAATTAACAGGATTAGTAGTTTCTACAAAGTCCCTACAATGTGATAATTCTGAGAAGAGGTAAAATCACAATGAAATATGAAAAAAAGAGTTGTATCCATTGACACTAGGATAATTATACTTTAAAAGATAACAATCTTTCCTCACCTGTTCTGGGTTTGCTATAAAGTTTATGGCAGTATGGTGGCGATCATCTTCCTGTAATAAGCTGAAGGTAAACTGATAATCAATCAAAAGGCTATCTGTAGGGAGGAAAAAAAGTACAATCCTGATATGTACTTTAAAAACTGTCTACAAAGCAAAATTTAGGTTACAATATATTGTACACTGATATTAAAAATGATTATCATTAAATACTAGTGGTACATTTAAGTATAACAAAATACAAATCTTCGTCCTCAATCAACAAAAAGCAAAACATAGTTATGGAAGAAGTACTAGTTCCTTAAAAATTATATTTATTATTTCTGATGCTATTATAAAGTTAAAACAAACCTTATAGACATTCTGGAAACTATACAAAAGAGAATAAAATAAAAATTATCTATAATTTTATAACTAGAGGGAAATACAGTTAACATTTTGGTACATTGTATTCCAGTTAGAATTCTGTAGCTATAAAGATAGACATTTTCATAAAACTTCGTAACTTTCATAAACTCAAAATTCTTTGAAAACATGAAGTTTGATAGCTAAATAATATGTATCATATACTGTAATGTATTCACTTGTTTTTCAACTGTGTTCACTTCTACTTTTAGTAATTTTTAAATGATTCTATGATAAACATCATTTTACAGATATGACATTTATTCACAATGATACAAGGAATTCTGGGAAAAGATATTCTTAATGTTGTCCACACATAATGCTGAAATCAAGGTGAAACATTTAAATGTTATAGGTCATGAGTGGCTATGCATATTACATGAGGGTGACGTATTGCTAATAACATTAAACTGCTACATTTATAAAAATTATTTCAAATTATTTTAAATAAATATAGATTACTTCTATCTTTTGGATACATACCTTTCATATTATACCCTTAACTATTAAAAAGTATTAATATAGAATGTACAGATTGAATTACATTAAATGAATTTATTTTTAATTCATATGCTTACTTGTATACTTTATAAGAGTCACCCTACCTATATATTTATTGTATAATTCAGTGTAAGGCAACATTTTGTCTAAGAATTTATAGGTGTCCTTATACCTGATAATGAGAATTATGCAATAGGTCATAGTTCCAATTTTCATCTGACTGCCAAAAAATTGCAGAGGAAAATTCAATGTGCCAGTGTTCTAGGCACTGCAGATACAATAAAAAAATAAAAATTTCTGTCCTCTTGCAACTTATACTCTACTGAATGAACATCAGTCTGTTGGAGAAGAATAAACCAGTAAAGAGGAGGGAGATACTGTTAGGTAGGAGTATGCCTCCAGCTTTGAGAAGAAACATTTAGAGAATTGAGATAGTAAATGAACATGGAGTTTACCAGAAAAAAAATATTCCAGGCACAGAGGACAAGTACAAAAATCTCAAATGAAGAGCAAGCCTTAACTGTGATTCTCATAAAGGCTGTGCCAGTAATACAGGCAGGAAGTAATGGAGGCCAGGGTAACAGCAGTGAAGGTCACAGGAAGTGGTTAAATACAGGGAATGCATTTTGAAGGTACAGCAAACAGGATTAGCTAAATAAAAGAACATAGCCTTTGTAAGAAAGAAAGGCAAAGTTTTTTTTTTTTTTTCCCTAAGACCAAGCAAAAATCACCATTAACTTAAATGGAGAATAGTTTGACTGCGATGGAACTTGGGGGAATAATTAGGAGCTTAATTTTAAAGATATTAAGTTTGAGAAATTTATTGAATAGCCAGATGTTGAGTCAGGCTCAGGAGTATGTGTAGTAGATAACAATTTGTAAGTTATCAGAAATTACATGGGATTGAAAGCCATGAAGGCAGGAAATAGTCTTTGCAGACAGACAAGAGGTCGGAGAGATTAACCCTGAGGCAGACCAATGTTAAATAATTAGAGCCTGAAGAGAAACTGGCAAAGGAGACTGAGAAATGGCTACTCCAGGACAGAAAAAAAAAAACCAGAATTTAGTGCTATGGACATCAAGCAAATACAATGTTTAAAAGACCAAGTAGTGATCATCTTGGGCAAATGCAGCTGAGTAGATTCAAAAGTAGGGCTGCAATCTTGAGAAAGAGAATATGTATTTAGAATGGAGAAAAAAATATCACTAAGGAAAAGCAAGCACTTCAAAACTATTTCCACAAATTCGTCTGCTCAAGCATCTTTATTTTTTCAAGACTGCAACTAAGCATTAAGAAGTCAGGAAATGAATGCCCTTTAGGAGGTAGGAACTGGGAGACTTCAGACCCTGGAGCAGTCCTGAGTAAAGGCTGCAATGCCCCAGATCTACAGACATTTTTCTGCCTATATAGACTCCAGCATCTGCCACAAATATGCCCAACCAAATTCTTGTCCAGGCATTCAAGCACGATTTTCTCTCTTCTTATATTTAATAGAGTTGAAAATACTAGATCAGTATGAAGTATCTTGTATATGGTAATGATCAATCCTAATGTCAATTGGGCTAAAAATATAAAGGTGAAATCTAGAACAAAATTAGTTCGAGTATTAATCAATTCAAGTGTCTAATAAGAATACCAATCAATGAATGTGAATTACCATAAAGAAAGAAAATTTAGACTTCTACACAAAATGTTTCCTTTTAAAGCTGCTTAGAATGAAAGTCCTCCAGAAGGCAACTACACAATTTTCCCCTTAACTAGGAGATTATATATTTCTCCTCAGAATTTCAAAAATCATGATGGTGTATTTGGTTATGAATGAATCATTTACCTGGCACTTAAACATATAACTTAATGCTGAAATATGCTCTGAACTTCTTAGCTAAGTAGGTACAGGATATAAAACATTAAAATTTAAAATATGTCTCAAATTTATCCATAAATGTACATAACTTGAAAATAAATTTTTACGCTGCCTTAATGAACTACTCTATTACGGCATAAAGAAATGACAACAGGATTGACTATAAATCAATTCAAATAATTTATTGCTTTATTGATAAATACAGATAAATGACAAATTAGCATGAAGAATAACTATGATCAAGACATGTAAGAAAACTTCAGTTTTAGATTGGGGAGATAACACAATTTATGCCGATTGGAAAAAAATTAATAGAAATGGAAAAATTGCTAAGAGAGGACAGGGAGGAGGAATTTTGGAACTATTTCTTGAGATAGGTAAAAGGTGATGAGATCTTGTGAAAAAAACATAAAGACTGAATAAACACAACATGCAGAGAGGAGATCATATTGAACAGAGAGCAGGAAGGGAAATGTGGTGGCGGGATCATATGGAAGCACCCTTTTGATTGCTTCCATTTTCTCAATAAAATCAGAAAGGCCATCAGCTGAGAAAGAGAATGGAGGATGAGGGGTTGGGAAATGCGAGGGCAGAGGAAACATCTAAAATAGTCATCAAAAAGAGGGAAAGTAAATAGACAGAGGAAATATAGTATTTATAGTGACAAGAGACAGACAAATTCCTAGGTAGACACGGACAGGTCCCTGGTGAAAGCCAACCTTCAAGCCAAAGACAGCCTAAAGCCTGAAAATTGAACTGCCAGTTCCAGATAGAGTCCACAACTGGAGAGATACTTCTATCCCCAACCCACCCACTCTCTCTTGATTGATTCCTTCTGTATGATGCCTTTTAACTAATTGAATGCTGCTTTTTCCAAGACCACCCATGGGCCAATTAAAAAGTACCACCCTCTCCCTGCCGAAAGTACCACCCAAGACTCAGCCTCACAGAGAGCTACCCACTTTCAGGGTCCCCTCTGTCCACTGAGAGCTTGAGAGCTTTCCTTCTGTTGCTCAACAAAATTCTTCTCTGCCTTACTCACTCTCCAGTGTCCACGTACCTTATTCCTCTTGGTCATGAGACAAGAACTCAGAACTCACCAAGCTGAGGGTGATGGAAACAAAAGACCTGTAACCCTCCCATTCACCAAGCTGTAGGTGGTAGGAACAAAAGAGCTGTAACCCTTCATTCCATTTGCTGAACAATGGGAGCAAAAAAAGTCATTGCACACCATTCCTTCCTGCTCGCCAAGCAATGGGAGCAAAAAAGACACTGGGTTCCACTCCCTCCCACTCGCTTAACTACAGGAATGAAGAAGCTGAAACAGTATGAGATTGGTGAGTATGCATCTAAAGTGAGACTGGTTAGTATATTTGTATGTTTTTCTACAGCAGAGTGTTCAAAAAAAGCTTAGAAATTAGTTGATATTGTATTAGAGTAATGTCTGTTGATAGAGGATGAAGTAAAAAC
This sequence comes from Colobus angolensis palliatus, assembly GCF_000951035.1. NCBI lineage: Eukaryota > Metazoa > Chordata > Mammalia > Primates > Cercopithecidae > Colobus > Colobus angolensis. The sequence goes on from NW_012121265.1 coordinate 3,698,616, forward strand.
AGGGCAATGAAGTTGAGAATATATTCATAAGAGAGTATTATATATATATTACTATTCAAAAATGTATTTTCATTATTATTATACTTTAAGTTCTGGGATACATGTACAGAACGTGCAGGTTTATAACATAGGTATACATGTGCCATGGTAGTTTGCTGCACCCATCAGCTGCAGATGCTGTCATCTGCATTAAGTATATCTCCTAATGCTATCCCTCACCTTGCCCGTCACCCCCTGACAGGCCCCAGTGTGTGATGTTCCCCTCCCTGTGCCCATATGTTCTTATTGTTCAACTCCCACTTATGAGTGAGAACATGTGGTGTTTGGTTTTCTGTTCTTGTGTTAGTTTGCTAAGAATGATGGTTTCCAGCTTCATCCATGTGCCTCCAAAGGATATGAACTCATTCTTTATTATGGCTGCATAATATTCCATGGTGTATATTGCCACATTTTCTTTATCCAGTCTAACATAATGGGCATTTGGGTTGGTTTCAAGTCTTTGCTATTCTGAAAAATGCTGCAATAAACATATGTGTGCATGTGTCTTTATAGTAGTACGATTTATAATTTTGAGGGTGTATACCCAGTAATGGGATTGCTGGGTCAAATGGTATTTCTAGTTTTTGATCATCAAGGAATCACCACACTGTCTTCCACAATGGTTTAACTAATTTACACTCCCACCAACAGTGTAAAAGCATTCCTATTTCTCCACATTCACTCCAGCATCTGTTGTTTCCTGACTTTTTAATGATTGCCATTCTAACTGGTGTGAGATGGTGTCTCATTGTGGTTTTGATTTGCATTTCTCTACTCACCAGTAATGATGAGCTTTTTTTCATATTTTTGTTGGCCACAGAAATGTCTTCTTTTAGAAGTGTCTGTTCATATCATTTGCCCACTTTTTGATGGGGTTGTTCTTTTATTGTAAATTTGTTTAAATTCCTTGTAGATTCTGGATATTAATCCTTTGTCAGATGGATAGATAGCAAAAATTTTCTCCCATTCTGTAGGTTGCCTGTTCACTCTGATGATAGTTTATTTTGCTGTGCAGAAGCTCTTCAGCTTAATTAGATCCCATTTGTCAATTTTGGCTTTTGTTACCATGCTTTTGGTGTTTTAGTCATGAACTCTTTGCCCATGCCTATGTCCTGAATGGTATTGCCTACGTTTTCTTCTAGGCATTTTATGGTTTTAGGTCTTACTTTAAATATTTAAGCCATCCTGAGTTAATTTTCACATAAGGTGTAAGGAAGGGGTCCAGTTTCAGTTTTCTGCTTATGGATAGCCAGTTTCCCCAACACCATTTATTACATAGGGAATCCTTTCCTCATTGCCGTTTTTGTCAGGTTTGTCAAAGATTGGATGGTTGTAGATGTGTGGTATTATTTCTGAGGCCTCTGTTCTGTTCTACTGGTCTATATGTCTGTTTTGGTACCAGTACTGTTTTGTTACTGTAGCCTTATAGTACAGTTTGAAGTCAGGTAGTGTGATGCCCCCAGCTTTGCTCTTTTTGCTTCGGATTGTCTTGACTATGCAGGCTCTTTTTTGGTTCCATATAATTTAAAGTAGTTTTTTTCTAATTCTGTGAAGGATGTCAATGGTAGCTTGATAAGAATAGCACTGAGTGTATAAATTACTTTGGGCAGCATGGCCATTTTCACAATATTGATTCTTCCTATCCATGAGCATGGAAGGTTTTTCCATTTGTTTGTGTGTTGTCTTATTTCCTTGAGCAGTGGTTCATAGTTCTCCTTAAAGAGGTCCTTCACATCCCTTCTAAGTTGTACTCGTAGGTATTTTATTCTCTTTGTAGCAATTGTATGGGAATTTGCTCATGATTTGTCTCTGTTGGTCTGTTATTGGTGTATAGGAATGCTTGTGATTTTTGCACTTTGGTTTTGTATCCTGAGACTTTGCTGAAGTTGCTTATCAGCTTAAGGAGTTTTGGGGCTGAGATGATGGGGTTTTCTAAATATACAATCAAGTCATCTGAAAACAGAGATAATTTTACTTCCTCACTTCCTATTTGAATGTCCTTTATTTCTTTTCCTTGCCTGATTGCCCTTGCCAGAACTTTCCACTACTATGTTGAATAGGAGTGGTGAGAGCAAAAATCCTCAACAAAATGCTACCAAGCCAAGTTCAACAACACATTAAAAGGACCACACCCCATGATCAAGCAGGCTTTATCTCTGAGATACAAGGATGGGTCAACATATACACACCAATAAATGTGATACACTACATTAACAGAATGAAGGATAAAAATTATGTTATCATTAACAGATGCAGAAAAACATTTGACAAAGTTCAACACCCTTTCATGATAAAAATACTGAACAACTAGGTATAGGAGAAACTTAACACAATAGAGACCATATGTGAATAGCCCACAGCTAACACTATATTCAATGATAAAAAGTTGTAAGTATTCCTTCTATGTTCCAGAACAAGGAAGGGACGCCCACTCTCACCATTTCTATTCAAGACGGTATTGGAAGTAAGGTCCAGAGCAATTCGGCAAGAAAAAGAAAAGGTATCTAAATCAGAAAGAAGTAGTAACCTCTGTTTGCTGATGATATATTATATAGATAAAAGACTAAAGGCTCCACACATACACACACACAAACACAAAAATCTGTTAGAACAAATAAATTCAACAGTGTTGCAGGATACAAAATCAACATACAAAAATCTGTTGTATTGCTATACACTAGCAATGAACTATCTGAAAAAGAAATTAAAGAAAACATTCTTACAATGGCATCAAAAGAAATAAAATATTTAGAAATAAACTTAACCAAACAGAATAAAGACTTGAACATTAAAAACTATAAAACATTGACAAAAGAAATTAAACACAAATAAATGACATCCCATATTCATGGACTGGAAAAATTAATATTGTTAAAATGTCCATGCTAGCCAAAGTGATCTACAGATTCACTGCAAATCCTATCAAAATCCCAGTGCCTTTCTTTTACATAAATAGAAAAAACTCCTACAATTCATATGGAACCACCAAATAACCCAAATAGTCAAAACGATTCTGAGCAAGAAGAAAAAAGGCTGGAGGTATCATATCCCTGATTTCAAAATATATTACAAGGTTATAATAATCAAAACAGTTCAGTACTGGCATGAAAAAAGATATATAGATAAATGTAACAGGGTAAGGAACCCAGAAATAAACCCATGCATGTATAGTTAACTGAGCTTTAACAAGGATGCCGAGAACACAATGGAGAAGGGACAGTCTCTTCATTAAACAGTTTTAGGAAAACTGCATATTCACATGTAAAAGAATGAAATTGGACCCTTATACCATACACAGAAATCAACTCAAAGTGGACTAAAGACTTACATGTAAAACCTGAAACCATCAAACTCTTATAAGGAAACAGAAAAAATCCTTATCAACAGAGAACTTCACAATGATTTCTTGAACATAATACCAAAAGCACAAGCAACAAAAGCAAAAATTGACAACTGAAATTACATCAAACTAAAAAGTTTCTGCACAGCAAAGGTAACAATCAAAAAAAGAAAATGGTATAAAATGAGAGAAAATATTTGCAAATCATGCATTGGACAAGGGGTAAATATCCAAAACATAAAAGGAAATCAAACAACTATATAGCAAGTAAACAAATAACCCAATTAAAATTGCGCAAAGAGTCTGAATAGACATTTCTCTAAAGAACTCTTGTATACTGTTTATGGGAATGCAAATTGGTGCTGCCATTATGAAAAACAGTATGGTGTCTTCTCAAAAAATTAAAAATAGAACTACCATCTGTTCCAGCAATCCCACTTCTAGGTATATGTAGATAAAAAGAAACTGAATTCAGGATCTCAAAGTGATATCTGCACTTCTATGTTCCTTATAGCATTATTCTCAATAGCCAAGACATGGAAGCAACCTTAGTGTTTGTTGACAGATGACAGATAAAGAAACTGTAGTACATACATACAATTAAATATTGTTCAGCATCAAAAAGGATGGAAATTCTGCCATTTGCAACAACATAGATAGACCTGGAGAACATGATGCTAAGTGAAATAAGCCTGACCAGAAGAACAAATACTGTATTATTCCACATTTATAAGAAATCTAAAATAATCAAATTCATACATGCAGACAGTAGTATGGGGGTTACCACGTGTTGGGATAGGAAGAAAGAAAAGGGGAAGTGCTACTCAAAGGGTACAAAGCTTCAGTTATGCAAAATGATTAAGCTCTGGTGATCTACTATAAAAGATAGTACTTACAGTTAACAATACTATATTGTATATTTTTAAAATTTGCTAACAAGTTAGGTCTTATAATAAGTGTTAAGAAAATAAATTAATTAAATAAATAACTTAAGGTGTTGGATGGATATATTTATAGTCTTGATTGTGATGATGGTTTCATGGATGTATAATTATTTCCTAATTCATCAAATTGTGCATATTTATTGTGTACAGTATTTCTGTGCCAATTATATCCCAATAAAGTACACTAGAAAAATCTTTGGTGAAAGGGAGACTGCAATAAATGGCACAGGAATAAACAATAAAAATAAAAAACTAAAGTATGAATTTATATCCTATATCAAACATAAAATATCAAACATAAAAATATCAAACATAAAAATCAATTGCAGCTAATTAAAGACCTAAATATTAAAGCAAACTTCTATAGCCTTTCAAAAATACAAGAGAGCATCTGTTATGACCTTAAGAAAGCATGTCATTAAGATCTAAACCATAAAGGAAAAAGTTAATAAAGTTTAAATCCCCTGCACAATAAATACTGTTTTGAAAAAACTTTTATTTTTGGTTCAGAAATATATGTGGAGATTTACTACATAGATAAACTTATGTCACAGGGATTTGCCATACAGATTTTTTTATCACCCAGGTATTAAACCCAGTATCCAATAGTTGTCTCTCCCGCTTCCCATCCTCCACCCTCAAGTAGCCCACAGTGTCTGTTGTACCCTTCTTTGTGTTCTTTAGTTCTCATCATTTAGCTACCACTTGTAAGTGAGAACATGCAGTATTTGGTTTTCTGTACCTGCACTGGTTTGCTAAGGATAATAGTCTCTAACCCTATCCATGTTCCCACAAAAAACATGATCTCATTTTTTATGGCTACATAGTATTCCACAGTATATGCATACCATATTTTCTTTATCCAATCTGTCACTGATGGACATTTGGGTTGATTCCATGTTTTTGCTATTGTGAACAGTGCTGCAATGGACATCTGTGTGAACGTGTCTTTATGGTAGGATGATTTATATTCCTCTGGGCATATACCAAGTAATGGGAATAGTGGGTTGAATGGTAGTTCTGCTTTTGGCTCTTTGAGGAATTGTCATACTGCTTTCCACAATGGGTGAACTAATTTACACTCCCACTAAGAGTGTAAAAGTGCTCCCTTTTCTCTACAACCTCACCAGCATCTGTTATTTTTTGACATTTTAATAATATCCATTCTGACTGGCATGAGATGGTATCTCTATGTGGTTTTGATTTGCATTTCTCTAATGATCAGCAATACTGAGCTTTGTTTCATATGCTTCTTGGCCACATGTATGTCTTCTTTTGGAAAGTTTCTGTTCACATCCTTTGCCCACTTCTTAATGAGGTTGCTTGTTTCTTTCTTGAAAATTTAAGTTCCATATACATACTGGATATTAGATCTTTGATAGATGCATAGTTTGCAAATATTTTCTCCCATTTTATAGGATAGTTGATAGTTTCTGTTGATAGTTTCTTTGCTGTGAAGAAGCTCTTTAATTAGATCCAATTTGTCAATTTTTGCTTTTGTTGTAATTGCTTTTGGTATCTATGTCATGAAATCTTTGCCTGTTCCTTTGTCTAGGATGGCATTGCCTAGCTTGTCTTCCAGGATTTTTATAGCTTTGTGTTTTACATTTAAGTTTTCAATCCATCTTGAGTTAATTTTTATATATGGTGAAAGGAAGGGGTCCAACTTCAATCTTCTGCATATGGATAGCCAGTTATCCTAGTACCATTTATTGAAAAGGGAGTCTTCATTGCTTGTTTTTGTGAGCTTTGTTGAAGATCAGATGGTCATAGGTGTGTGGCCTAATTCCTGGCTCTCCATTTTGTTCCACTGGTCTACGTGCCTGTTTTTGTACCAGTATCATGCTGGTTTGGTTACTGTAGCCCTGTAATATAGTTTGAAGCTGGTAACCTGATGCCCCCAGCTTTATTCTTTTTGCTTAGAATTGCCTTGGTTATTCGGGCTCTATTTGGGTTCCATATGAATTTTAAAATAGTTTTGTTCTAGTTCTGTGAAGAATGCTGCTGGTAGTTTTATAGGAATAGCATTGAATCTGTAAATTGCTTTGGGCAGTATAGCCATTTTAATGATATTGACAGCTCCTATCCATGAGTCTGGATGTTTTTCCATTTGCCTGTGTCTTCTCTTTGAGCAGTGGTTTGTAATTCTCATTGTAGAGATCTTTCCCCTTCCCAGTTAGCTGTATGCTAAGGTATTTTATTCCTTTTGTAGCAATTGTGAATGGGATTGCCTTTCTGATTTGGCTTTCAGCTTGGCTGTTGCTGATGTATAGGAACACTAGTAATTTTTGTACACTGATTTTGTATCTGACAACTTCACTGCAGTTGTTTAAAAGTTGAAGGAGCTTTTGGGCTGAGACTATAGGATTTTCTAGATATAGGATCATGTCTCCTGGAAAGAAGGATAGCATTCCTTTGGATGCTCTTTATTTCTTTCTCTTGCATGATTGCTCTGGCTAGGACTTCTAATACTATGTTGAACAAGAGTGGTGAGAGAGGGCATCCTTGTCTTGTGCCAGTTTTCAAGGGGAATGATTCCAGCAATTGTCTGTTCAGTATGTTATTGGCTGTGGGTCTGTCATATATGGCTCTTATTATTTTGGGGTATGTTCCTTTAATACCTAAGTTACAGAGTTTTTAACATGAAGGGATATTAAATTTTATAGAAAGCTTTTTCTGCACCTATTGAGATAACCATGTTGTTTTTGTCTTTAGTCCTCTTTCTGTGATGAATCACATTTATTGATTTGCTTGTGTCAAACCAACCTTGCATCCTGGGGATGAAGCCTACTTACTTGGTTCCGATGTATTAGCTTTTTGCTGTGCTGCTGGATTTGTTCTGCAAGTATTTTGTTGGGGATTTTTGCATCTATGTTCATCCAAGATACCGGCCTGAAGTTTTCTTTTTTTGTTGTGTCTCTGCCAGGTTTTGGTATCAGGATGATGCTGGCATTGAAACAGAACATTTTCCCTGACCCCTTCATGGGTCTCACAAAAAGGGTGCCTCACTCTGCGCACAACTCTTAAATAACCCCGTGTGGGAGGGGGAGCACGCAAGTGAGCAGGTGCAGGAACCGGGATGAATGCTTCCAGGTGCCGGCAGAAGCAAAACTCTGTGCAGTCCCGCGGTTTTGGGTCTAGGGAGTACCCAAAACCCCTGAAGCCCCAGAGGGCATGTGTTACAGTGTCTTTTTAGCTTTGCCATCCATGGAAGGCTTAAGTGTTAAATAGCTCAAGTGTCCACACCCATGGCTCCTGAGCTCTTGTTCAGCATCCAGGAAGAATCAGGTTGCATGAACAAACTGGAGGGTGGTGAATATGGAGGATTTTATTGCCAATGAAAGTGGCTTGCAGTGGGAAGGGGAGGTGGAAAGGATATGAGGTGAGAAGGTGGTCTTTCCCTAGAGTCTTGCTCTCTCCAGCCAAACTCTTCTCTGATACTCCCCGTCAAGCCATCCCTCTGAAGTCAAGCTGCTTCTCTCCAATGTCTGGCTGCTTATTCTCTTCTATCCTTTTCTGCAGCTCCTCTGCCAGTGGAGCCTGTGGTTTTTACGGGTACAGAACGGGAGGGTAGGGCAGACCAGGGTGATTTTGGAAAAGGCAACATATGAGCAGAAAACTGGGGATAGAAATTTTCACTTTGGGAGACTGTTCGAGGCTTGAAGATGGGGCCCTCCCAGGGACTGCCCTCTTCTATCCAGTGTTTTCCTGCCTCCTGTCCATATCAGTATCATAGAATGATTTGGAGAGGGGTCCCTTCCCCTCAATTTTTTGGAATAGTTTCTATAGGAATAGTACCAGCTCTTCTTTGTACATTTGGTAGAATTCAGCTGTGAATTCATCATATGCCTTTTTTTTTTTTTTTTTTTTTTCCGGTTGGTTGGCAGGCTATTAGACTGGAGCAAAAGTAATTGCAGTTTTTGCCATTACTTTCAATGGCAAAAACTGCAATTAACCTGATATTCATTACTAATTCAATTTCAGACCTCATTATTGGAGTGCTCAGGGAATCAATTTCTTCCTGGCTCAGTCTTGGGAGGTTGCATGTCTCTAGGAATTTATCTGTCTCTTCTAGGTTTTCTAGTTTGTGTGCATTGAGGTGATCATAGCAATTACTGATGGTTGTTTTTATTTCTGTGGGGTCAGTGGTAGAATTCCCTTCATCATTTCTGATTACATTTATTTGGATCTTCTCTCTTTTCTACTTTAATAGTCTAGTTTGCAACATATCTTACTAATATTTTCAAAAAACCAACTCCTGGATTTGTTTATCTTTTAAATGGTTTTTTGTGTGTCTTGATTTCCTTCAGTTCAGCTGTAATTTCAGTTATTTCTTGTCTTCTCCTAACTTTGGGGTTGATTTTTTCTTGCTTCTCTAATTCTTTCAGTTGTGATGTTAGGCTGTTAATTTGAGATCTTTCTAACTTTTTGATGTGGGCATTTAGCCCTACGAATTTCCCTCTTAACACTGCCTTAGCTATGTCCCAGAGATTCTGGTATATTTTAGCTCTATTCTCCTTATTTTCAAAGAACTTCTTGATTTCTGCCTTAATTTCATTATTTATCCAAAAGTCATTCCAGAGCATGTTGTTTAATTTGATGAGCAATTTTCTTCATCTTGACTTCTATTTTTACATGATCCAAGAGTGTGTTTGTTATGATTTCAGTTCTTTTGCATTTGACAAGTATTGTTTTATATCCAATTATGCGGTCAATATTCAATTTTAGGGTAGGTGCCATTGTAGCAAAGAGAAGAATGTATAAAGGTCCTTTTTAATAAAGATCAAGAGCCAAGTCATAGACTATGAGAAGATATTTGCTGTATAAATAATGTACAAAAAATTAATATCCAGAAGCTATTAAATTAAAACTAGTATAAATCAAGAAAATGCCAACAATATGAAAAAGACAAACTACAAAATAAGAAAAAGACAAAGAATAAGACCAACAATTCAAAGAAGAGAAAATTAAATACACAATAAATATGTAAAATGATATTAAGTTTCAACAAGTCATAAAGAAAATGCAAGTAAAAACAAGATAGATTTTCAAAACTATCCAATTGGCAAATATTAAAGAGAATAAAAATACAAAATGTTGGTGAGGAAGTGGAAGAAAAGTATTGCATACCTTGGTGGAGCATAAATTAATATAAATATTTACAGTGTAATTTGGGAAAAATCTTATAAATCTGCAATTCCACTTCTAATTGTATACCTCAAGGAACTTCCAGTTCAAGTAGAAATGTATAAGAACTGTAATTCCAGAATTATGTATTATTTTGAAAAATTAAGTACAACTTAGATGTGCATCAAAAGTAGAATGAATAAATGTTATATCTGTAGAAATATTCTACATAAGTAAAATAAATGCACTACAGCTGCATATATTAGCATTGATAAATCTCAAATATGTTGCATATATAAGTAATTTGTAGGATTCACAGAGTATATAATTTTTATATTTTTTAAATAATGTGGTATAGTAATAATTTTTATGGATGATTAAGTGAGCTAATAAATAAAAGGTACTTATAACAGTGTTTGACATATACTAAAGTACTCAATAAATATTGATTATTATATATATTGCAAACAAATAACATCAGCATAATAAGGACAAAACAAAATACAATTTGGTGGCTCCATCTAAAAAAAGACACAAAAAAATTCAACTCTATTGGTAATGTTTACTTTCTTTTTAAAAAATCTAAAGCAAATATAGCAAGGTGTTAAGCTTTATTAAAGCTTGGTAACAGGTACATGATTTTTAAGTATATTGTATATATTATAAAATATATATACTACATAAATAAAAGTATATATACTATAATTTTTAACACATTTTAAATTTCCATAACTTAAAAAAAGATAAACTATTCTTTATGTTTAAATATACTAGGAACACTTTTTGAAAACTTTGTGAATAGAAAAAAACATTAAATAGCTGTATTTCAAGGCTTGAAGAATCAAAGCTATAAGTATCTATAAATCAACCTTTTGATTTTAAAGAGCCTAGAGTTTTGAACCACTTTAAATGATACATGTAACTAGTTTTTAAATATTTTGGCAAACAATCAGCAAACCACCTCTCTTAATTCCAAAAAAATCAGAGATCCACAATTAATTTCCCAATTTTACATAAAAATCGAGTTTATAAAAATAGGTAAAATTGATATAAAGAAGGACCTCCCTTCTTTACCCCTTTCACTTTTTGTATGAGCTTGGTAGAACTTCAGGAGAATACAAAGTCATTCATACTTCAGGCTCCAAATTCCAATTGCATAGATTTTTTTTAATCTTAAAAACAAAAAGATTGTAATCTCAGCACTTTGGGAGGCCGAGGCGGGCGGATCACAAGGTCAGGAGATCGAGACCATCCTGGCTAACACGGTGAAACCCCGTCTCTAGTAAAAAATACAAAAAACTAGCCGGGCAAGGTGGCGGGCGCCTGTAGTCCCAGCTACTCGGGAGGCTGAGGCAGGAGAATGGCGTGAACCCGGGAGGCGGGGCTTGCAGGGAGCTGAGATCTGGCCACTGCACTCCAGCTTGGGCGACAGAGCGAGACTCCGTCTCAAAAAACAACAAAAAAAAAAAGATACGAAAAGTTAACATTTTTGCTTTTCTTACATTATTTTGACTTGCAATGGTAAGAAGAGAAAAAGAGCAAAATCGCATTTTGATACTAACAGATGAAGTAGATACAATTAATTAAGTACATTTTTTTTTTTAGTTATTTAAAATACCCATGGGAAACACGTTGAGAAAGATAAAATCTAAAAAACATTGACTCCATGAAATTAAAGATGAAAAATGAGATAATAACACCAAAGATTACAATAGAAAGAGAGCTAAATAAATTACAAAAGGAAAAACAAAAAAGTAATAATGTAATGGCAAAATTTAGAAAGTTAATATGAGAATCAGAAAACAGAATAATGAATACATCATATGACTGAAATAGTGTTATGTAGGTCAAATATGAAAAAGCCTCCCAAAATAGAAATAGAGATGAAAATCACTCAAGAGAAATGCTACACAGAAAAATTCACTGTATTCATGACTAATGCAGTTAAAGCAGAGATCATAACGAGATGAAGGGTAGCACATATAATACATTAAATAAAGAAAAAAGAAAACCTAAATATTTAAAGGAAGTGTCTTGTATAAATATAAAAAGCATATTATATTATACCAATATTATTCATAATAGACAAAATGTAAAAACAACCTATGTCCATCAACTGAATGGTAAACAAAATGTGATATGTTCACACATAAAATGTTATTTTGTCATAAAAAGAAATAATGTAATGATATCTGCTATAACATGAATAAACTTCAAAAATACTGTGCTAATGAAAGAAATCAGTCACAAAAGACCACATATTCCATAATTTCATTTGTTATGTCCAAAATAGACAAATCCATAGAGAAGATAAATGGTAGCCACTAGTTGGTGAAAAAAGAATGATAAGTGACTGCCGATACGTACACGTTTCTTTTTGGAGTGATAAAAATGTTCCAAAATCAGTGCAGATGGTTGCACAACTGTGTATATATTAAAAGCTACTGAATTATACACTTTAAAATGGCGACTTTCATGGGTTTTTGAAAATATCTCTATGAAGTTATTGTTTAAAAAAAAAAAAAAAAACTACAGATATCCAGACATGTCCATAGAGGTATGTGCAGGCACACACACACACGCACACACACTCACACAGACAAATGAGTTATTTACAGAGTAGGATTAGGCAACATGCCAAGTGCACTTTTTTTTTTTAAGATGAAATCTCGCTCTGTCACCCAGGCTGGAGTGCAATGGCACAATTTTGGCTCACTGCAACCTCCGCCTCCCGGGTTCAAGCGATTCTCGTGCCTCAGCTCCTGAGTAACTGGGATTACAGGCATGTGCCCCCACATCCCGCTAATTGTTTGTGTATTTTTTAGTAGAGATGGGGTTTTGCCATGTTGGCCAGGCTGGTCTCAAACTCAAACTCCTGACCTCAGGTGATCTACCTGTCTCAGTCTCCCAAAGTGCTAGGATTCTCCCAAAGTGTAAGTCACTGTGCCCAGCAGCCAAGTGCTCTTAAGCAGAAATAAATGTCAAAAGAAAAACAATGAAGTAACATTTTTGGAAAATATATACTCAGCAATGCTGTCCCCATTCATGAACAACAAAATAATAATTTCAAGGCCGGGTGCAGTGGCTCAAGCCTGTAATCCCAGCTCTTTGGGAGGCCAAGGTGGGCAGATCACCTGAGGTCAGGAGTTCGAGACCAGCCTGGCTAACATGGTGAAACCCCGTCTCTACTAAAAATACAAAAATAGACTGGCATGGTGGTGCACGCCTGTAAGCCCAGCTTCTCGGGAGGCTAAGGCAGGAGAATTGCATGAACCCGGGAGGCGGAGGTTGCAGTGAGCCAAGATGGCACCACTGCACTGCATCCTGGGTGACAGAGCAAGACTCATCTCAAAAATATAAAATAAAATAAGGTAAAATAAAATAAAATAAAATAATAAAATAAAATAAAAATTTCAAGTAAACAGATGTCCTAAAAGGACATAATCTACATATCAACTTTGAAAAAAAAAAACTCACACACACATTACAACTAAGAGACAAATACAAATACAAAAATGGCAAAGACAAAAGGTGAATAGATGACAGAGGTAAATTACAAAAATATAATTACACAGAAATATGAATATTTTTAAAAAGAAAACAAAGTTGTCTCTTTCTGCCTAGAATCAGTGTTTACCAAGAAATTAATATAAAACAACTAAGAAGCCATTAAATAATAAACAATTCAGTAATGTAGCCAGATAAGACTTAAATGTTAATATATAAATACCTACAGCTTTTATTTGGAGACTATCTTGTTACATCAGTGATTATGCCTATCCCTGAGATCAAAAAACAAAACGAAAACAACTCTACACTGCCTTAATTACTGTAACTCTCTAGTTAGCCCTAACAGCTGGTAGAGCAACATGTCTAAGAAGGCACTTTAATATTAATCTTGTCTCCAACAACCTGACAAACATTCCTGTTATTTCTGATAATCTGCCTGTAGACACTTCGATTTCTTATGGAAACAATTATATCATCTGTAAAATAAATGCAAATTGAAATCCTCTTTTTAATCTTTATGGCTATAATTCATATTTTTATTAACTGTGTTCTTCAGATCTTTGATATTCTTTCTGAATTTTGTCTGCTTGATCTATTAATACTCTAAAGAGGTATGTCTAATTTTTTATTGTAGCTTAATCAATTTTTGCTCCACATATTAAGTCTACTTTATTAGTTGCATACACTCAAATATGAAGGAATAATAAATACTCTGAGGCATACAGACTTCAGAAACTTTGACATGCAGACTTCCGTTAAAACAATTTTTGATTAAAGACTTGAGAAGAGATAAATATAGAATGTGTAGCAAAAAGTATATCAAGAGATACAGACATGGGGCTGATAAAATACCTTGGTGAATTTGTTATCTTTGTGAAAATTGCAATGACCAAAGAAAAATGCATATCCATAACAACCAAGAATAGAAAGTCTAGAGAATATCAAAACACTGTGATATTAGAATTCCAAAAAATATAGTACACAAGAATTCCAAAAAAAAAGTTATGCTAAAAGTTATGCTAAAAAAAAAAGAATGCTAAAATGCTTATCTTATAGGAGGGGGATATCAGTATGTTTCCACCTCCAAAAAAACTATAAAAGGCTTAAAAACAAATATATAAAAAGTAGAAATATAAAATAAAAAATTAAAATAGTAGAAATTGATTCAAAGATATGAATAATAACACCAAAAATAAATGGATTCAACTCATCATTAATCACAAAAATTTACAGATTAGGAAAAAGCAAAATCAAAGTCTTCTATTTTTAAGAGATATGCCTATAATAATAGAGCCCACAAAGACTGAAAGGATGAAGGAAGACACATCAGACAAATGCTAATCAAAAGAAACAGGTGTAATTATAATCAGTTATAGACTTTGAGACCAAAAATGCGTCATTAATGACATCACTATAAATCATCAATATAATAATTTGGTGATGTCAAATCACCCAAAAAATGCAAAAATTTAAACACATATAATCATCAATAGCTTTTCTTTTACATCAGTGGAGGTTTTACATTCAACAGAAAATGTAATGGTTGAAAAATACTATTCTGAATAACAAACTAATAAAAATGTCCAAGCCAAATGAAATCCCAGAAATAAACTAAATAAATCTTTAATTTACAAAACTACAAAATCTATTTTAGGTCATAAAAGAAGATGTAACGACATATGATAAATAGATTGCCAAGGAACATTCTAAATTTTAACACTTAAAAATATATATATGTTCTCCTCAGATTAATCTTTTAAATTAACAAAACTCCAATCAGAATTATGGACACATAGAAGAGAGAAGTGAGGAATCAAAGACCTTGTTCCGAAGGAGTTTGCATTCTATTAATAGATGAGAAAACCAATAATAATCACACAAATAAGACATTTTAAGAGAGTGGTATATGCTATGAAGATAGCAAGGTAATGTTTTGGAATAGGTGTTACAAATTACTGCCTGCAGACCAAATCTGGTCCACAGCCTGTTTTTGTAGATAGTTTATGATAACACAGCTACCACCAATCATTTACACATTGTCTATGGTTGCCTGTCTGCTACATTGGCAGAGTTTAGTAGGAACAACAGAAACCATCTGGCCTGCCATGCCTAAAATATCTATTATTTGGCCCTTTACAGCAAAAGCTTACCAATCCGTATTATAGGTTCAGAGAAGGTTGCTTTACAAAAGGCACACAAAAGGAAACAACATCTGAAATTATAAATGAAAAATGAGAAGCAAGTCATGTAAACAATCAGTGAAAAAGTTCCTGGCCAAACACACACACACACACACACACACACACACACAGAGAGAGAGAGAGAGAGAGAGAGAGAGAAAGAGAGAGAGAGAAAGAGAGACAGAGAGAGAGACAGAGAAAGAGAGTGAGCGCAAAGACAAATGAAAATGAGGTTGCGCTCTTTGAGGAAAAAAAATAATTCCACTGTGCTTAGAACAATATTTGGAGAGTTGTAAGAGACAAAATCAGAAAGTAGGTAGGGGCCACATCAGGAAAACCATGAGAAGATCTCAAGCTAGGGAGTGAGATGGTCTGATTTTTAATTTTTAAATGTCACCCTGGTGGCAGATTGGAAAAATTCTGAAGAAAATCAAAATTGAAAATGGGAAAACTACTCAAGGAGGCTTCTAAAAAGGACCAGACTCAAAATGACAGTGCCTTGGATGGGGTCGGAGAAGTAGAACAGAGAAAGATATATATCTTTGAGATACATTGTATAAGGAAATCCAACTGAACTACTAAACTCCCTCACAAAGTAAGGGGAGGAAGGAGAGTATCAGACAAGGGGACTCAAAGAAGGTTTTGGAATCAGGAATCAAAGGCTTTCAGATATTTGACAAGAGTAAGTATATAGGCATTATGTACATTTACTGAAATGAGGAAGTCTGAGTAAAGAATAAAATTTTGGAAAATGAGGAAAAACCAAGAGTTCTGTTTTGAAAATATTAAATATGACTTTCTAATAAAATATCTAAATGATAGTATCAAACAAAGTCAGAGAAATCAGTTTGCAGCTCAGAAAAGTGATCAAAACTACAAGTTTTGGAACATCAAAATTTAGATGCTACTTAAAACTATGGAAACTGATAAAGTCAAGTGGGAAAAAAAAGTAAAAAAGACTAAAACGGTGCAGTCAGTGACAGAGTAGGAAAAATTGGAAAGTATGATAGGAAAGTCAAGAAATAGACTGTTTCAACTGTTCGATTCTGTGGTATGCTTCCTTAGAAAAGCAACGTCTATGGAGTTGTGGGGATTGAAGAGGAAGTGGGTGGTAAAGATTTGGTGACAAGTTTAGGCAACTATTTTGGGAAGGGCTGATCTGAAAGAAAATACAGAAATGGTGCAATAGTTGGAGAAGTACAAGGGGAGTAGAAAAATTTTATTTTTAACATAAGATATATTAAAACACGTATAAGTGTGCTAAGGAAATTGGTCCAGTAGAGTCTAAGCAACTGTTGATAAGGGAGAAATGGAAGAGCAAAGGCCCTTATATAGTTAAAGGAATAAACTTTAGAGCAAAACAAATTGAAAACTAGGCTTTTGTTAGGAACAGATGCATTCTTTCCTTGATAATAAACTTAAGGCAGAGAAAATAAGTATAAGTGCAAAAAAGTTTGTTGATTGTCGTGGTGGAAAAAATGGGGATATTCCCATCTATTTGCTTATACTTTTTCAATGAAGCAGGAGGTAAAATTATTAGCTCATGCAGATAAAGGTTTGAGAATAGAGATGAAGTTTTAAACCACTTCTTTGGAGAATATTAAAAGGGAAATGCAGGAAAACTACCAGGTAGTTTTGCATTTTCCTTTGATAAAGTTCAAGACCAACCAGTCAACACAGCTATATGATTTTTTTCCCCCCCAGCAATGTGAGGGTGAAGAAAGTTCAGACACAGAGTAGTGAAGAGCTGGGTTAACAAGAGTTTGAGTTTTGCTGCACAAATAGAAGAAACAGGAGTGGGAAGAAAATATGCAGTATTAGTTAAGGACTGATAACTATAACGGACCATAAAACCTCACATGGTTAAGGGTATAAAAGAAGACAGCAGGACACTAGGAAAGGGTGAAAATGAGAAAACAAGTAGGGTTAATGAGTTACAAATTTCAATGAGTTTGAATAATTATGGCATTGGTACTTAGTGAGCAAGATGGACTAAAGGTGGTAAGATATTTGAATTTGATATTTCATAGGTAATGTTATTAATGACAAGGTATAGGGTAATACCATTGTTATACCCTAGTGCATGGGTCAGGAAACCCATACAAATTTTTTTTCTTTTTTTTTTTCTTTTTTATTTATTTATTATACTTTAAGTTCTAGGGTACATGTGCACAACGTGCAGGTTTGTTACATATGTATACTTGTGCCATGTTGGTGTGCTGCACCCATCAACTCGTCAGCACCCATCAACTCGTCATTTACATCAGGTATAACTCCCAATGCAATCCCTCCCCTCTCCCCCCTCCCTGCGATAGGCCCCGGTGTGTGATGTTCCCCTTCCCGAGTCCAGGTGATCTCATTGTTCAGTTCCCACCTATGAGTGAGAACATGCGGTGTTTGGTTTTCTGTTCTTGCGATAGCTTGCTGAGAATGATGAAAGCCATAAAATTTTTAAAGGAAAGAAAGAATAAAACTCCAGAACCAATGAGCATATATAATTCCCAATTTGGTTTCTAAACATTATTCTCCAATATAAGAAACCATGGCATCTTGGGGAAATGGGAACTAGTTGATTCCAGGGCTGGAAGATGGAAAGTACAAGGTAAGCCTGAAATATCTTGTAATGCTAGAAAATAAGGATGCACTCAACAAATGATGGAGTCATGTTAAAAAACACAGAAGCCAAATTGAGGGGGAATCTTAATGACCAGATCTAGAACAATTTGAGCTATAAAATAAATAACGACAGTAATTTCATATAAATCATAAAATTAAATAGATATCCATAAGTCCATACTGATATAAATAAATAATTAAACAAATTAATGAGCAGGGAGAAGGAACAGCTCTCCCTAACAGTTAACAGATGTAAAAGAAATGATGAAATAGAAAATCACCATTTGGTAAACACATTAGTAATAATTCTTTCATATAAGAATAATCAATGTATGGTAAAAGTTGCCTTTTCCAGCTTCCAAAGCCTGTCCTCATTTGTTGGCTCATGGTCCCTTCCCTCACATCTCTCCACTTGCTTGCATCATCACATCTTCTACTACTGTAGTCAACTTTCCTCCACTTCCCTTTCATAAGAATACTTGTTATTACACTGAGCACACCAGGATAATCCAGAATAGTCTCTCTCAAAATCCTTAGTTTAAGCATATATGCTAACTTCCTCTTATCATTTAAGGTAAGTATGTATCACAGGTTCTTAGGAGGATGTAGACATCTTTGGGGGTGCATTACTCACCCTAACACAGAGTATCAGTAGATAAATGACTGGAAAATGAATACAATTTAGTAACCATTTTCTCTAGGTAGAGAAATTAGTAATTTTTATTTTTATTTATCTCTTTTCTAGAATGAACATGCAGTATTTCTACTATTGGGTCAAAAAAAAATGTAAACCAGTGTTCGGAGAGTTTCTTTGTTTTAATCCTTGATCTTCAACATGTTTTTCACATGATGTATACCTATATATTAAACAGATTGATATACAGATGACCCTATACAACACAGGTTTGAACTATGGAAGTCCACTCATATGTGAATTTTCTTCCACCTGTGCCACCTCTGAGACAGGAAGACCAACCCCTCCTTTTCCTCATCCTCAGTCTACTCAACATGATGACATTAAGAATGAAGACCTTTATGACGATCCATTTCCACTTCTACTTATAGTAAACATAGTTTCTCTTCCTTAGGACTTTCTTAATATATTTTCTTTTCTATAGCTTACTTTACTGTAAGAATACAGTATATAATGCATATAACATACAAAACATATGTGAATCAACTGTTTATGTTATTGGTAAGGTTTCTGGCCAATAGTATCCTATTAACAGTTAAGTTCAGGGAGAGTAAAAAGATATATGCAGATTTTCGACTACATGCAGGGTTGGTGCCTCTATACCCCATGGGGTTCCAGGGTCAACTGTATTTATGTTTCTCTCCAAAAATGGTATATTTCATTCCTAATACACAAACTTCTCAGATATAGGCTAACAAAAACATACAAGATAATCGGTCTCTCATCCTAGTCTTACATGACCAGAATATGCCCAGGGTTAAGTTTCAACATGCAGAAGTTGATTTTTTTAAGGTTGTTTAGTCCATACTGGTCTAGCAGCCATAGTGCAAAAAAGTGTCTGCTATTTACTACAAGAACAAATTATGTATTAAATGAAGCGGATGAGTAAAACACATTGCATGAAAAAGGAATTTAAGCAAAAATATATATATATAAAGAGAAAAGGCTTTTAACCTATACAAGATGTTTAAAGAAGTCAGATATTAAAAACTAATGATTAGGTGGAAAGTGATGACTAAAAATGTATATGCATAAAAAGACATTTTGAAAGAGAACTTAAACTAAGAAGAAAGTTTCTGAGTACATTTTACGCTTGGAATGATGAACAGCAAGTAGTGAATATTTAAGATTTGCTTTACTCTTGCAACAAAATCTGCAGGAAATAATGTATTTTTTAAGAAGATAGTAACCAGTGATAAAAAATCATCAAGGTGTATATTGGAAATATCTTTGTATCTGAGATGCAAGATGGCAGGCATGTTAGGATAACAAATAAAAAGAAGCCTGATTTGCATATGCTATATCAATGGCACTGCTCATGTAAATTTAAACTAATTGGAAACAAGAATCTTAGATATAAATTTTGAATTGTTTCTGAAATTTTATATTTGAATTTTTTGAGAAACAAACTGCAGCTTAATAATTTGCTTTTTCACTGAGTTACTGTTTCCATTTTAATTTAGCATCATCTATACCATTTAAGGAGATCTTGGTTGTAATCTTCCATGTAACAACTAAGTTATTTTATGCAAGTTAATTAAGTTCAATGAGACCCAGTGGTACAACACGGATAAAACCGCCTATGTCATAGGATTACTCTGTGAATTAAACATAATTATGTGAGTGTGTATTTGGCTTAGAGAAGACTGTCTGATAAAATAAAGGCATTCGATAAAGTTATTTTACTTCCTTGTTCACTGTAGTTATTTCTGAATGAATTCTGAAGGATTTCAAAAGTTAGATTCTCGTATGTATATTTATATTCATATGTTTGTTAATAAACATATGTTTACGATCTTATAGTCAGCCATCCTGAGGAGTCTTTAAAGGATACATACAGACTTTGACAACAATATCAAGAGTCCAAAAGCATTTAAACAATGGTACGATTATAAATATAAGTATCTGAAAACTTAGACTATTGTTTAGTAAATGATAAAAACCCATGTGAATAAAAGCACAAGTATTTTAATAGTCTCAATGTGCTGTAGTGATATTTTACAGACAGCTTTAGGAACATGCCTCAAAAAATAAACCAAAAATGGTCTCTTTTATGCTCCATTGCCCCCACCAAGCTGCTTTACATACTGAAAGCAGACTGATTATTTTAAAAGCAAAATGTAACATTTTTCTCTCCTCTAAATGTCCTTCAATGGCATCCTATTTTTCTTATGATAAAGACCATATCTCACATGTTCTATAAAGCACAGCATTGTTTGGATCTTGCAGATCTTGTAAGCCTCCTATTTTTGCTTTGTATATTCTAGGTGTTTCAATGTTGGTTTTCTTTTAGTAACTCAAACATTTCATGTTCTTTCTAGCCACAAATCTTTGTAAATGCTGTCCCTTTTGGTTTCACTTCTTCCTATCTATCCTCACACTATCACACCTTATCAAGTCATTTCTTCAAATCAAAACTCAATCATTCCCTTACCTCAACTAATCCCTATCCCACAAATTAGGTCAGGCCCTCTTGTAATATATTCCCTAAGCTCTATAAAGTTTGGGAATACATTCCCAAAACTCTACAATTCTCATTCAGAGTTCTTATGAAAATCACACCTAAGAAAATCATATAACTGGTTTAATATTTATTTTCTCTAGTAGTGTATAAGCTTCAATAGAGGAAAAACCATTTTGTTCACTTCGTTATCCAGAGTCTAACATTGTAGCTAGTCAATAAATATATGTAGAATAAATAAACACAAGTCAGTAAATGCAAGTAAATGACAGTCTCTCCAAGCTCTAACAGTGGAATCCTCCAGAAAGTAATTTAATGTGAAAAAATATGTCACCCTTGGGAATACTGAAATTATTAGAAATTATTAATATAAAATTGTTTTGTATGTAAATATTTAATAAATACTAATTTTTCCTTGTTTGCTCAACTGTACTATCCATGTTTAAAATTATTAAGAATTTCTATTGAACCTGAAACATTTAGAGCAATTTCAAAAATAAAATCTATTGCACAAGTTTTACAGGTTCAACATTTGCTAGATATCATATCATAGCAAAAAACACGGTCGTAATTCAAACTCTGAAAACTACTAATTGTCTGACCTAAGATACACATTTAAATTCATTCAGTCTTACAAATAAATTTTTTACATAAATAAATAAAAAAGAATAGATGATTATCACCAATGCCATACATTAATTCTTCTAATTTATGGGATTTTTAATAATATGCCATGACCTGTCAGAAGTCACCTTTTTTTTTTTTTTTACTTCATAGTAGCTCAAAATCACTAAACTTTCAATTATCCTGCAATGATAAATGGTCATCTATTTAGTTTCATTTGAAAGAAATGTTCAACAGGTTAAGAAAACAAACCTTGAAATTCATTATTTTTCAAATAAAAGACTGATGCTTAAAGTTTTTCAATGATATAATAGTATTACCTTATGTCCATAATAAACTTAAAGCAACTTTTACTTGATAATCTACAATATGATCTCCAGACATTTTTGCTCAAGTACCCCAACAATAAAAATGCTTGCACATACAGCTACAATAAATGTATATTCACTTATTTATTAATAATTTATATGAGTCTACTAGCATTAAACATAACTGAAGGTCTGTTATGAGTCATACAGATTTCTAAGTATGGAGATCCAATAAAACAAGGTCCTGTGTTCAAAGAATTTCTTTCTAGTAAAATTTCACTTTACTTAAAAACCTAAATTCAAATTAAAAACAGAAAACAACTGAGATAATTGTATACTATGTAAGTGTCAGGATGGAAATAAAAGGTTTGTGATATCTGGAGAAGTCATTTTTGTTAGGGTTGGAATATTAGTTGGGGATAGAGTACTTGAGAGAGAAAAGTAGTAAATGTTATAATCTATCATAAAGTTTGAGATATCTAAGAAAAAGCAAATTAAGTAATTAAGACATACAAATAAAATGACTTGCCATATGTCTTAGTCTGTTTTGTGCTGCTATAACAGAATACCACAAAATATCACATACTGGACAATTTATAATAAATAAAAATTTATGGGGTCACAGTTTTGGAGGCTGAGAAGTAAAAGACCAAACAGCTGGCATCTTGTGAGGGCCTTCTTGCTGTGTCATCCCATGGCAGAAGGCCAAAGCGCAAGAGAGAATAAGAGGGGACTGAACTTGCCTTTCAATAACAGCACAAATCCCACCTATGAGGATGGAGTTTTCAAGGCCTAGTCACCTCTTAAAGGTCCCGATCCCAGCACTTTGGGAAGTCAAGAAGGGCAGATCATGAGGTCAGGAAATCAAGTCCATCCTGGCTAACATGGTGAAACTCTGTCTCTACTAAAAATACAAAAACAAAATAAGCCAGGCATGGTGGCAGGCACCTGTAGTCCCAGCTACTCAGGAGACTGAGGCAGGAGAATGGCGTGAACCCATAGGCGAAGCTTGCAGATAGGGCCACTGCACTCCAGCCTGGGCAACAGAGCAAGACTCCATCTCAAAAAAAAAAAAAAAAAAAAAAAGTCCCATCTCTTAATACTGTTAAAATGTCAATTAAATTTCAGCATGAGTTTTGGAGGCAACAAACATTCAAACCATAGTACCATATAAATTCCCAAATTATCAGGAACTTAATCTTATACTCCATCTTGTTCACAGATTCAGTGGCATATTCTAATAAAAGTATGGGAGCCAGTGGATGCAGTTAGAGTTACAGTTTGTTTGGATATCTATTAAAGTAGGAATTTCTTACTATTCTTCCTGTTTGTAATCTAACTGAATATTCTAAAAGTGTATTTTTAAATTTGAACCTTAAGGTAATTTATTGGAATGCATGCCTTTCAGAAAAACTCAGTTGAATGAAATTCTATAATGGAATTACATAAAATTTTTGTATCAATTTTGGGAAGTTACGATATCTTTGGATGAAGATTTCTTATTTGAAAAAATGGTATGATTTTTTAATTGTTTAGATCCTCTTATTTCCTTCAGCATAATGTTTTTATTCCATTCATATAAAAACTTTTTGCTTACCCATACCACTAATTTCCACTTCTTTAATGGTTAAGAGGGTTGAAACCTGCCTTTACTATTTCCTGTGTGATCTTATACAAATTAGCTCAGCTTTCTCTATCTCTGTTTTCTTATCTATAAAATGGGAATAATAAGCACACCCTTCCCATTTGAGTATTACATAAGCTAATACATATAAAAAGCTGAGAACAGTCTAGTACAGTAAGTTCTCAATAAGTGTTAACTAGTATGATCGTTATTTTAAATTCTGGTGGTTGTTCTTTACCAGTTTGGGAAACATTATGTTTTATTTACTAAATGCTAATAATGAGCTATATATCTATAAGAAAAAAAATTCACAATAAGAATACTATGCATGTTATGACCTCTATGACATAAAATCATTCTCAGGACATGATGCAGAGATTTATTTAGAAGGCAGGCAGTCCTTTCAGTAGACCATTCAACATTTTATACACAAATAAAGAACTATTTACCTCTGGCTCAAGGCAGACACAGCCCCACACTAGGGTACATGGCTTAGTGAGAAAAGTAAGTACAGCATATCAGCTCTCAATCTTGCTCTCAGCTGAGTACCCTTACAAAGGATACACACTACACAACTCAACTTGGGGGAACTGGTGGGAGGTTTATGGACATTTTTATTTCCTTCCTTAAACTTTTTCTTGTATTATTTTTACAATGAGTCTATGTTTTTTTTCCTTTTAGTTATTTTAAATTTTCTTAGAGTCATGTTTATTATCCTTCATTTTGGATATGCTAAAAGAGTAAATAATTCTGAAATAAAAATCTAAAAGTACGGGGATATAGGCTTCAGAAAATTTAATAAAAACACTGATGAATCAAAGAACAAGGTCAAAATGCCAAAAATGTGACTCATTTATGTCTTGTCAGATACTGTTCAACCCATCATGTCTGCAATCTGTTAAATATAAGAATTTAGATTCTTGGTGTTTATTAAGGTCACTCTGCCCCATTTGCAAAGGAAACAGCCAGATACTACTTAAATAGCAATTTATATCCAATGGTTAAAAAGTAATATAAAACATTCACTAACAATATGTTCAGTTTAAAACTGGAAAAATATTTTATTCAGTTGTAGAAAACCAGGATAATTCCATTAAATATAAGGGCCAATTCAAGTTTTAATTGGTTTCATTGTTTTCTATGACATACTATTTTAAGTAATTAAACTGACATACTACTTTAAGTCATCTTTTTCAACTTAAATTTCCTACTCTCAAAATAGGTAGTTTTATTATTACTACAAAATTCCACCATGAACTCTAAATGAAAGAAACTCTAAAAAAAGAAATTCAATATAAAACAGTAATTTTTTAAAGAGTAAAAGATGAAATAAAATATGTTCAATTACCTGGAAATATATTAAAACACAATAATTAGTGGTGTGAGCATTGCAAATTACACGTATTTAAAGAATTAGCAAATTCCACATTTTGAAATATATCATCTATATAGCATTTCCATATTTTAAGGTTTTCTTTCTTTCATTTTAAGGTTTTCTGTGTTAAAATTGTTATTACAATTAAAAGAAAGCATTTAAGAAAAAAAAAACAGTAGTACTTTGTGATACTTTGTGACTACTACTTTTTGTATTTACTAAGAATATATTGAGTAATTCAATGTTTACAAGGGCCAAATTAGTTAACACTGAATGTTTTTCCTCCTTTGTGAGGCATGCTTTGGTTTTTGGTTTTAAACTGAACTTTGAAAAACTACTAAGTAAATAGAGTACAACTGGTGACATACTGCTTTCAATTAAGTTAATACCACATTGCACTCAATTGCTTTAAGTTACAATGTGGACTTGCATCTTAAATTTCGATCTAATCTTGAAAATTAGAACAGTTTCTATTAACATTATTACAGGAGTCATTGTCCTTTTCTTTTTAAAGCATCATTTCTTTTCAAATATTAAGCTTTAAAGGTCTCACAACAATCCCAAGAGTGCCACCTAGTGTTTTATGGTTATGCTTTTGATATTTCTAAAAGAACGCAGGGGTCCTATATAATCTAGAGAAGAGTTGTCCAATAAGGTCACCACTAGCCATATGTGGCTATTGACTAGTTGAAAAGTGACTGACTTGAATTAAAATGTGATGTAAGTATGGAATGTAAACTTTGTTTCACACAGTAGTACAAAAAGAGTAAGATATCTCATTAATGATTTAATGACTTTTAAAACTGATTACACATTAAAATAAAAAAATTTTAGATATGTTAAGCTAAAAAAACTTTTATTAACATTAATTTTACTCATTTTCTATAACTTTTTAAAGGAAGCTACTAGAAAATTTTAAATTACATATGTGGCTCACATCATATTTGTACTGGACAATATTGATATAGAAGAAAAATTATGTTAGTCTTCAATATAAAAGGGTTAGACATTAGTATATTTGTAATAAACAGAGATTATATAATGTGTTCATAATGGTAACTAGTTACTCCTTTGGCAGATAAAGGCAACTAACGGCTCAAAAAGATAGAAGAGGAATTTCTAATTTTAAAAAAATCAAACAAAAAAATATCCCTACAAAATAAACCCAGGATATTTTAAATAAGAAAAACAAAAATGATGTGGAAAAGCTAGAGAATGAAGACAATTTAAATGACATAGTAATTGCACAGTCTGAGCATCAGTAGGAATAATAATTGCACATGGATTAAAACATGTATGAATCTATAAGTTCATTAGTGACAAAAACTAATTGTCATTTTTGAAAGATATTGAACGAACTTTTTATTTTAAATAAATACATACGGCCGGGTGCAGTGGCTCAAGCCTGTAATCCCAGCACTTTGGGAGGCCGAGACGGGCGGATCACGAGGTCAGGAGATCGAGGCCATCCTGGCTAACACAGTGAAACCCCGTCTCTACTAAAAAATACAAAAA
>NW_012121265.1:3725495-3731328 GCF_000951035.1 Colobus angolensis palliatus
TTTTGTATTTTTAGTAGAGATGGGGTTTCTCCATGTTGGTCAGGCTGGTCTTGAACTCCCCACCTCAGGTGATTCACCCGCCTCAGCCTCCCAAAGTGTTGGGATTACAGGTGTGAGCCACTGTGCCCAGTGGAATATTATATCTTTTCAATCTTGATCAATTAAAATCTAAACATTGAGCATCAGTGTGTGCCAAGAACATAAGAGACACCAATAGACATGATATGGCTCTTCTAGACAAAGAAAACCAAACCATCTACAAATTATTATTTTCTCCAAAATCAAATACAAATTTGATTAAGCCTCTAAATCAGGGTTTCTCAACCTCAATAGTGTCGATATTTTTGGCCACATACTTCTTTGTTCTGGGGAGGTTGTCCTTTTCATTGCAGGATATTTACCAGCATCCCTAGCCTCCACCCCTGAGATGCCCATGGCACCCACGTCCCACTCCCCAGTTGTGACAAACAAAAATGCCTCCAAACACTGTCAAATGTGTCATAAAGGGCAAAAATGTCTTAAAATTTGGGATTTTATTTGCCACATTCTCAATAAAATTTTTTAAAAATTAAGAATAGCTAAAAAATGTTTTGTGAATTGGAGGAGGGTGAGGATCTGAAAACTACCTATCAAGTACTATGCTTATTACCTGGAAGATGAAATAATCTGCTCACCAAACCCCCACAACATGCAATTTACCTATATAACAGGCTGCACATGCAGCCCTGAACCTAAAATTAAAGTTAAAAAATAAAAATGACTTTAAATTAAGAACATAATTTTTTTTTTTTTTTTTGAGATGGAGTCTTGCTCTGTCGCCCAGGCTGGAGTGCAGTGGCCGGATCTCAGCTCACTGCAAGCTCCGCCTCCTGGGTTTACGCCATTACAGCCTCCCGAGTAGCTGGGACTACAGGCGCCCGCCACCTCACCCGGCTAGTTTTTTGTATTTTTAGTAGAGACAGGGTTTCACCGTGTTAGCCAGGATGGTCTCGATCTCCTGATCTCGTGATCCACCCGTCTCGGCCTCCCAAAGTGCTGGGATTACAGGCTTGAGCCACCGCGCCCGGCCGAATTAAGAACATAATTATGTTTTTAAAGATAAAACTGGCATTCATAAATTCTGTAAAAGATAATGATAATTTTAAAATCTTATAGCAAATGTGGGCAAAACAACAGCAAACAGTATATAAGAGAAGGAAATTATTAAACACAAAATCTGAAATTGATGAACTAAAAAACATGATCCACAGAAAAGATAAATAAAACCAAAAGCTGATGTTATGAAATAGCAAAACATAAACAAAAATAACCACCAATTAAAAAGCACTAGACCCAAAAATTTTTGTTGAAATACTTAATTTTTATTTAAAGATTTAACTATTCCCGTTTTAAAAGAAGATATAACATTGCTCCAAATTCATTTTTAAAAGCTATTACCACAATTGCAAATAGAATGGAAATTTTCTTTTTTTTTTTTTCAGACGGAGTCTCGCTGTGTCACCCAGGCTGGAGTGCAGTGGTGCAGTCTCGGCTCACTGCAAGCTCTGCCTCCCAGGTTCACAACATTCTCCCACCTCAGTCTCCTGAGTAGCTGGGACTACAGGTGCCTGCCACCACACCCGGCTAATTTTGTTTTTGTTTTTTATTTTTAGTAGAGATGGGGTTTCAACGCATTAGCCAGGATGGTCTCCATCTCCCGACCTCATGATCCACCCTTCTTGGCCTCCCAAAGTGCTGGGATTACAGGTGTGAGCCACCGTGCCCGGCCAGAAAATAATTTTAAAAAACTGCAGTCATAGGTCATTTATTTAGAAAAAATAACATACAAAAAAGACAGACCATCTTCATTCATACTAAAAATATTCTAAATTAAAATATAAACAACTAATATTTAGCAGTATCCAAATACTAATATGCCATGACTAAGTTTGGTTTAGCCCAGAATGAAAAGATGTTTAACACGAGAAAATCTACTAACGTAACTTAGTATTTAATAAGGTAAAATAAAGCTATTCATGATATAACCTTGTCACAAAATACAATAGGAATTTGCTTAATTTGATACAAGGAATAGTCCATAAATTATAATAAATATCCTACCTGATAAGGATATCTATTATCATCACTGTGATTCAGCCCAGCAATAGAGGTCTCAACATCCCAATAAGGGGGAAAAATATTGAAAAACGAATAAAACTGTGCTTATTTGCATGTAATATAGTTAACTGCATTTAAAAACCCAAGCAAATCTACAAACAGAATTTAGTAAGCGTTCACCAAAGTGAATGAATATAAGATCATTATACTAAAATGAATTTTATTTTTATATATCAGAGTAGAAAACAAAAGTTTGAAAAATACAATTTAAAATAGCAACAAAAAACTGAAAAAAAACAAATTTTACACACTCAACAAATCATTTTCAAGGCATGAACACATAAAATCAAGTTCAACATTATTAGTCATTTCAGAAATACAAAACAAAACCACAAAATGCCACTACACACACTCTAGAATGTCTATGATCAAAGAGATAGACAATGTTGTATTGATGAGGACATCAAGGAACAAAATTTCTAGTATCAAAATTTTCTAATATAAATTTAAAAATGTTACCAACGTTCTGGAAAACCATTTGGCAGTTTCTAAAACAGTTAAGCAAAAACTTGTCATACAACCAAACTATACACTGCTATGAATATATCCAAGGAAAATAAAAACATGTTCACATAAAGACCCTATGAATGTTCATTCACTGCAGCATTTTTCTTAATAGACAAAACCTAGAAAAAATCCCGAAGTCCATGAACTTACGAATGGACAAAAAAGATAGTATATTCATACAATATATACCGTCAACTAAATTAAAAATACTAAAATCACGATACTAACAAAGTAAAATAGAAATTTCTGATAATCATATAAATTAAGGCATGAAATGCACTGGACATAAACACCCTTTTCTGATAAAAAATGTACAGCAAAGTAGGAATAGAAGGCAATTTCCTTAACCTGATAAAGACAGTAAGCAAAAACCTGCAAGATACTTAATGATAAAAGACTGAATGCTTTCCCTCTTAGATCAGAAACAAGACAAGAATAAATACTTGCATGTTCACATCTTTTCAACACATTATTAAAGGTGCTAGCTATAGCAATAAGGCAGAAAAAAGAAAACCATCAAGATAGGAAAAGAAGAAATCCAACTGCCATTATTTGCAGAAAACATTGTATGCGTAGAAATTCTGAGAAAATCAACAAAAGATGCACTAGAAGTAAAATGTGACTTTTGCAAAGCTACAGGATGTAAAACCAATATAAAATCAATTATAAATGCCAGAAACAATCAAAAAGGAAATATTTTAAGCTATCATGATCAATAGTGTCACAAATTTAAAATACAGAAGGATAAATCTGACGAAAATGTGAAATGTGTAGTTATAAAATATTAATAATAAAAATTAAAGAATTGAGAAAAAATAAAAAATATGATAATTCCAGACTCACTACAGTTAACATGCCAATTCTCCCCAAATTCATCATAAGTTAAACAAAATCACAAAACAAATTATAGCATTTTTTTGAAAATTGAAAGGCAGATTCTAAAATTCACTTGCAAATGCAAAAAAAAGGAGTAGTCAAAACAAGTTTGAAAAGGAAGAACAAAGTTGGAGAATAAATACTAACCAATTTCCAAACTTATAAAATCACATTAATTGTAATGTCCAGTGTCTGGACTCTTTTCTGTTTCATTAATGTATTTGCTTATTTTTATGCTAATGCAGCATATTTACAAACAAGTGTTTTTCAGCAAAGATGCATAGGAATTCATTGGTTAAAGTATAGTCTTTATATAAAGTGTGCTTGAACATTTAAATATTTACGTGGAGAAAAAGAACTTCAATCCATCACCTACTATATATACAAATATTAATTCAAAATGGACCATATACTTAAATAGAAAACTTAAAAATGTAATATTTCTACCAAAACCTCAGGAAAATCATAGTCACCTGTTAGGCTAAGATTTTACAAAAGAACAAACTGATAAGTTAAGCTTCATCTAAATTAAAATCTGTTCTTTAAGAAAACAGCATTAATAGGGTAAAAAGACAAGTTACCACTAGTAAAAAGTATTTGCAAGTCATATATCTGATAAAGGACTTGTATCTAGAATGAAGTATGTGGAAAATTCATTAATATAAAAACAATCTAAAAAGTGGGCAATGGATTTCAATAGACCCTTCATCTAATAAAATATACAGATGGCAAACAATCCTATGAAAAGATGCTGAACATCATTAGTAATTAGGAAAACGCAAATTAAAATAAGAGTTAGATACCATTCCACACCTATTAGAATGGCTAAAACTTGGACTAACTCTGAAAAAGGCTGTGAAATGTGGAAGAACTGAAACTCTCACACACTGCTGATGGGAATGTAAAATGGTACAACCATTTGGGAAACAGCATTTGGCTGTTTCTTTAAAAGTTAAAGATAGGCTGGGCGCAGTGGCTCGCATCTGTAATACCAACACTTTGGGAGGCCGAGGCAGGCAGATCATGAGGTCAGGAGTTCGAGACCAGCCTGACCAACATGGCAAAACCCCATATCTACTAAAAATACAAAAATTAGCTGGGCGTGGTGGCAGGCTCATTTAATGCCAGCTACTCGGGAGGCTAAGGCAGGAGAATCACTTGAACCTGAGAGGTAGAGGTTGCAGTGAGCTGAGATCGTATCATTGCACTCCAGCCTGGGCGACAAGAGCAAGACTCCATCTCAGAAACAAAACAAAAGTTAAATGTATACCTACCATATAATCAGTACCCAATGAAAGTATCTGTTGGTACAAAATCAGTGCAGCCTTTTAGTAATGCCCAAAATTCTGCAAAATATCTATTATAAAATTCAAGTTCTTCAAAAATCCATCATAATGAAAAAGATTACATTAAAATCACATGAGTTTACTCAAGTTCTATACTTTGTTCTATGTTCAGAATAAAATCTATTGCTATTTCACTGTTCAGAGTAGAAAAAAATGCACCAAATATAATTAAGATAATATATTTCTTAGCAATATACATGAAGTTGTATTATAAAATTTAAGAAACAGAAATTACAAGATATTAATGACAATTTTAGTTATTTAAGATGACCTTTATTATTTGAAACTAATAGTATGTACCAATTATTTAAAATGAAGAATATACAAATACTTACAATAACATGTTCCTCTAAGTGGATTACCAACATAGCGATTTTCAGAGTCACATCTGCAGAAACACAAAAACTCATTTACTATTAAACAATGCAATTCAAAAGCCTCATGTTTTTCTTCAAGCAAAAAAGTATTTATATTCTACATCAAAACATACTTAAAACTATACCATTATTTGAAATTTCAAAAACACATCTTTGAAAGATGTGTTTGAAATCTGAATTGATTGTAGAAAGCTTTATATATGAGAAAAAGTGAGAGATGAAATAGTGAAGAAAAAGAAAAACATACATGATAGGCATATAAGGAATGTTAGAAGGCAGATTAAATATAATTATGAGCTTTGGGATATGTATCCTGCCTTAATAAAGAGAAGAAGAAGTGAAAGTCTGAAATAAGATAGAGACATTTTTAGGTAGAAGAAAATTCAGGGAATTCATAAATCCACATTATTTTCACACTTGTGGTATTTTTTTGAAATTAACATATTTTCTCCAGTTTCTCCACCAATTAATCTGTATTTTTTTTTTTTTTGAGACGGAGTCTCGCTCTGTCACCCAGGCTGGACTACAGTGGCCGGATCTCAGCTCACTGCAAGCTCCGCCTCCCGGGTT